>NW_024098398.1:487500-510000 GCF_016545835.1 Crotalus tigris | reverse complement strand
TTTAATCAAACACAGTTCCTAAGGTGGGATAATTTTTCATGAGCTTCACCTCCCTTTTTAAATAAAAGACGTGGAAAAATTTTGCTGAATGTTAAGACAGATTTGCTCTTTGTTTGTTTTCAAGAGCAACTTTGCAAATATGATATATGTTCTGCCACAGCAGGGATCCAGCTGGGCCTTCTCTCTGTCTGTGTGTCTCTCTGTGGCCTCTGGAAGTGCGAGAGAGTTAAGCATGATAATCCTCCACCCGTGCTTGAGAGGATAACAGCCCCCTTTGTGTAGATTAAAGCAGTTTTCTATTGACACTGGGGTGGTAATACAAAAGCAGTCATATCTCATGTGAAGGTCAATCTTTCACAATGCCACTAAGACATAAAATCTTCATTTGAAATAATAACAGTTACCTTTTCGCTTTCTCTGCATGCTCCATGAATTTCTGCAGAAGTCACTGAACCAGCCTGCAGTGAAGTATTCATTACTGAACCCTACAGTATAGAAGTCACAATATGTGTGTCATTAATGCCCACTGCTGGGGAGGGGAGAGGGAAGACATTTACACAGGACGCTGTTTTTACAAGGGTGGATGTTGATGGTGGATTAACTGGAGACACAAGGCTTCGGTGTGCTTGTATTTCTTTCTTTTTTAAAAATAATATATATAATTTAAAGTAAACGTTTTAAAAGCAGGGGTAAGACAAACTAAATTAGAGTGGAGAAAATGAGAGAAAGGAAAAGAGGAAAGAAAGAAAGAAAGAAAGAAAGAAAGAAAGAAAGAAAGAAAGAAAGAAAGAAAGAAAGAAAGAAAGAAAGAAAGAAAGGAAGGAAGGAAGGAAGGAAGGAAGGAAGGAAGGAAGGAAGGGAGGAGCAGGAGGAAGGAAGGGAGGAAGGAAGGAAGGAAGGAAGGAAGGAAGGTGCAATAAGAAAAGAAAATAAGAAAAATAAGAAAAATAAAAAAGAAAGAAAGAAGAAAAAAGAAAGAAAGAAAGAAAGAAAGAAAGGGAGGAGGATGAGGAGGAAGGAAGAAAGGAAGGACAGTGCAATAAGAAAAAAAATAAGAAAAATAAGAAAGAAAGAAAGAAAGAAAGAAAGAAAGAAAGAAAGAAAGAAAGAAAGAAAGAAGAAAGCCAGAAAGAAGAAAGAAAGAAAGAAAAAAGAAAGAAAGAAAGAAAGAAAGAAAGAAAGAAAGAAAGAAAGAAAGAGAAAGAAAGAAGGAGGACAAGGAGGAAAGGAAGGAAGAAGGAAGGAAGGAAGGAAGGACGGTGCAATAAGAAAAGAAAATAAGAAAAATAAGAAAGAAAAAAGAAAGAAAGAAAGAAAGAAAGAAAGAAAGAAAAAAGAAAGAAAGAAGAAAGAAAGAAAGAAAGAAAGAAAGAAAGAAAGAAAGAAAGAAAGAAGGAGGACAAGGAGGAAAGGAAGGAAGGAAGGAAGGAAGGAAGGAAGGAAGGAAGGAAGGAAGGAAGGAAGGAAGGAAGGAAGGAAGGAAGGACAGTGCAATAAGAAAAGAAAATAAGAAAAATAAGAAAGAAAGAAAGAAGAAAGAAAGAAAGGCAGAAAGAAGAAAGAAAGAAAAAAGAAAGAAAGAAAGAAAGAAAGAAAGAGGACAAGGAAGAAAGGAAGGAAGGAAGGAAGAAGGAAGGAAGGAAGGAAGGAAGGAAGGAAGGAAGGAAGGAAGGACGGTGCAATAAGAAAAGAAAATAAGAAAAATAGATAGTTATAAAGAAAGATAGAAAGACAGAAAGGAGTAGCTCCAAATATCTTCACAGCAGTTATGTACAATTATCTACTGACAACTACATCCCTCTGCTGTTAGTTACTTCCTCAATAACCTTCCAATAATTCTGGTATGTCTGTCATTTCTCTTCACTTATTGTTTCTCTTCTATGCAAGGCTTCTTGTGCTGAGATCCACAGAGGTATTTTTGGGCAGAACGTGGATCTCTCAGTTCAAAACTTAATCCAGACCCAATTGGTTAATGATAAGAAGAATACATTCCAATAAGCCTTTTCTTCCTAACCATGGTTTTTTGCAGATTAACATTACTGCCGCAAGAAAATCTGGGATGATAAATCCAGGCGGAAGTTGATGTTGCTAATAACAGCATTTAAATTTAGATTAAATTATGCCACAAAGGTGTGCGGATATTGTGGGATTCAGATAACTGTGATGTCTGGATTATGGCAGTTCTCTATAAGTGGGGTTATATCTGAAGTCTACTCAGAAACTTCAGTTATTCAGCAACCTGTTGATGTTCCTCACCATGAGCATGTTACATCTGTGTTCCAGATTCTGCTTAGTTAATAATGAGCTTCCAGATGCAATTCAATGTGCTGATCTAGACTTATAAAGCTGTACTGCAACCAGGATTAATATGCTGACAACCCAAAGATGGTTTTTTGTGAGGCAACTGGACTTTCTTGTTTTTCTTGTTTCTCTTCTCATTCAAGAAGCTTCTTCAGCTTCAAAGAAATGTCTTCAAAGAAAAACAAGAAAGTCCAGTTGCCTCACGAAAAACCATCTTTGGGATAACTATGACCTGGATGACTGAGAATCTCCATAGACAATATGCTGACAAGTTATTGGTAATTTCTTATTTCTGCAAAATTATGATGAGATCTGCCCTTGGTGGTCTAGAACAGGGGTAGGCAACCTTGGCTCTTTTATGACTCATGGACTTCAACTCCCAGAATTCCTGAGCCAACATAGCTGGCTAACTCACTACAGCCAACTCACTGCAGGACAACTCGTCATGGACAACTTGCCATAGGGCAACTTAACACTATTAGTCATTTTAATCAGTTATTTTTTATTATTGGTGACCATGTTTTCATCAAAATGATTGTAACACTTGTATTTCTGGTTCTGCCAAATGTTAAAAGAATGTTCAGTATCTTTTTGTTATAATGATCTCCTTTTGAAGGATTTTTTGAATTTTTTTGGACTTAATCTCTCTTTTTCTTTTGCTTAATTTTTGTAATTTTTAAGAAGGAGTAAAGATTTTTTTTTTAAGATGGCTCCAAAGCGTCCAGTAATTCCTACAGCTCCTAAGGTGGCTTCTTCTTCGGTGTTATCATCAGTGCAACAACCTAAATCAATAGCTTCACCCTCTTCCTTGGTACAGCCAATAATTGTGAAGGATTTACAAGATATGATGGGAAATGTTATATCTCAAATTAGGGCAGAAATGAAAGAGATTTTAGAGGAAAATAATAAGATTTTGAGGCAAGAGATAGTTTTGGCTCTAAAAGGAGTTGCCTCTGTTCTTGAAAAGCTGAACTCTCGTGTAGAAGAGGTACCAGAAAAAGTGGAATTGATGGAGGGAAAATTTGAAAGCATGGAAAAAGAAATGGAAAATGAGATTCTTATGCTTCAATATAGACAAATGGAATATGCCTTAAGAATCAGAGGTTTGGGAGAGTCTGTGCAAGGAGATCTGAGAGAGATGGTTGCAAAGGACTTTGCTGTGATTTTGAATAAAGAAAAAGAGGAAATACTTAGTGAAATTGAAAAATTATTTAGAGTTAACTCTGTGGTGGCAGTGCAAAAGAATTTGCCAAGAGATGTGGTAATTTACTTTGGGAAAAGATCCCTGCGCAACGAAATTATACAAGCTTTTTATAAGAAGAGATTTCAAATTGCTTCACAAGATGTTATAATTCTAAAGGAGATCCCATCTAAAATTTTAAGAAGAAGAAAGGAGTTTGCTTTTTTAGCAGATGAACTTAAAAAGAGACGAATCTTGTTCAGATGGGATGTTCCGATTGGAATGGTGGTGAATTACCTGGGGATATGTTATAGACTTAATACTGTTTCTCAAGCAAAAGACTTTTATACTTCGGTCCTGGGGGTATGTTCATCGCCATCTATTAAGTTTAAAGCTTTGGAAGAAAAGAAGGTAGAATTGCAGTCTGAAGAGCCTATACTTATGAAAATTGGGAAACCTCAGTTTGAGGGGCCTCAACAAGTTGAGATGGAGGAGCAGAGGTTTATGGACAAGAGAGACTGATAAGGAATGTGTTTATTGTGGATGGAATTTGTTATTGGGAAAGATTTAAATGTGTATAAGGGAATTCTAATGTTTTAAGGGTAGAATTGCAGTCTGAAGAGCCTATATTAATGAAAAATGGGAAATCTCAGTTTGAGGGGCCTCAACAAGTTGAGATGAAGGAGCAGAGGACAACTCGTGCAACATATAATCGCAAAGAAAAAGAGCAACAGAAGAAGGAGTTTAAGGAAGCCTCACAAGTATTGGCTCCTGAGTCTGCGGGAGAACCAGGATTTATAAACTTTTTGGAGCTACCTTTAAGGGCAGATTTCAAAGCACTTCTTTCGAGATTTATGGATAAGAGAGACTGACAAGGATGGAGATCGAATGAAAATTCTAGATAAGAAGTTTAAGTTTAAGTACTTAGTTTAAGTATTCAAAAGAGTACTGAGTCTGTGGGAGAAGCAAGATTTACAAACTTTTTGGAGTTAGCTTTAAGGGCAGTTTTCAAAGCACTTCTTTTGAGGTTTATGGACAAGAGAGACTGATAAGGAATGTGTTTATTGTGGATGGAATTTGTTATTGGGAAAGATTTAAATGTGTATAAGGGAATATTAATGGTTTATGGACAAGAGAGACTGATAAGAAATGTGTTTATTGTGGATGGAATTTGTTATTGGTAAAGATTTAAATGTGTATAAGGGAATTCTAATGTTTTAAGTAATGTTCAAATTTGTGTTTTGGAGGGAGTTTATAAAGAATGATGGATAATAACATAAGTATGATATGAAAAGGTTTAGAGTATATTATAATGTGTTTAATGATTGGGGTTTTTTATTATTATTATTATTATTATTAAGAGAAAATAACTTGTTTAATTAAATGTACCTAGATTTGTATAGGATTTATATGTCTTTTAAGTTTTTTTTTTGATAGGAGAGAAGATTATGGAGATTGAATGAAAATTTTAGATAAGAAGTTTAAGTTTAAGTATTTAGTTTAAGTATTTAAAGAGTATTTAGTTTTAATGGTATAATGAAGGTTTATATGTTTATTTTTGTGTTCTAGGATAAAGAAAGAGGGAGAGATTAGATTTTATATTGTAGGTATAGATATTCAAAGAAAGTAATGTTTAAATTTGTGTTTTGGAGGGAGTTTATACAGAATGATGGATAATAATATAAGTATGATACTAGAAAATGTTTAGAGTATATTATAATGTGTTTAATGATTGCAATTATTATTTTTTAGAGAAGATAACCTATTTAATTTAATGTATTTAGATTTGTTTAGGATTTATATGTGTTTTAAGTTTTTCTTTTCTTTTTCTGAAAAATTTTAATTAAGCCTGTACTCAGCTCTGGGAAGGTTGGGGGAGGGTTTGGGAGGTTTGGGGAGGTGGGGGAGGGTATGGGAGGGTGGGGGGGTTTGGGGAGGGGATTTGTTTTGTAAAATTTAAAAAACTTTCAAAAAAAAAAAAAGAATGGCTTGGGGTGGACAGTTTTAAAGGCAATCCATTTGCCCTAACCCTTTGGTTACAGTGGCTTGTAACAATAATGTAAAATGTTTCACCCAGCAATAGTACCTGTCAGACCCAGCGTGAGACCTACCTGCGTGTAGAAGTTGTACGGTACCCGAATCTCCGGACAGCGTTCCGAACAGCCCTGTGGGAGTCGAGCAACGGCGACGTGAATGAACTGCTGCCGGCGCTTACACAGTGACGAATGGCCCATGTGACTAATTACTGTGCCGACGGAGAGAACGGGATAGACCGGCATTATGCGAGGCGAACACGCCAGCATAGAACGCTGGGTCTGACAGGATGTGGTTGCTGGGAAGGGGGGCGGGGTGGAGGCGCGGTTGTGCCGATGGAGTATTCCGCCGATGGACAGCACGTGGGGCAACAGGGTGTGGTACAGGTGGGGTTGTAATCTACGGAGGTAATCAGGGTGATTGAGGCGTACACGGTGGGTGTGGTGATGGGGTTATTTAGGACGCGGGGAAGGGGTGTGTCCCAGAGCTGGTTTTGGTTTCAATGGAGAAATAAACCTTTGTTGACTACTGCAACGTACCTGGTGGATTGTTTGTTTCACGCGCCAGCAGGACGTTCTTACAGTACCTCTTCTGAAAAATTTATAATACTCTTTATTTCAGAAGATACAAAATGAGGACCATTAAAAGAAGTCCACTATGTTAGGATCTTCAACATAAAGGTTTCTGTTGATTTCCCCACTCTTTGAGTAATATAATTGCAAGGAAGGCAGAATTTTCTCCGTCTTGCTAAAATAAAAAGAATTATCTTTGTATACTCGGCCTGTCACTTCTTTATCAAACAAAGCCTGTTATAATTGCTATCCTGCTGATTGCATTATCTTATTTTCAAGATCTGTTTTGCTCTATACTTTATGGGTGTTTATGTGTATTTATTATATTTTACTTTCATATATAGTAAACTGCTCCAGGAATTTCTACAATAAATTAGAACAACAATAATAATTACAAATGTATAGATAGAAATTACAAATACTTTTTTAAACCTGAACGGAGGGAGGGAGGGGGGGGAGGAAGGAAGGAAGGAAGGAAGGAAGGAAGGAAGGAAGGAAGGAAGGAAGGAAGGAAGGAAGGAAGGAAGGAAGGAAGGAAGGAAGGAAGGAAGGAGGGAAAGACTAGCTTTAAAGCTTTATGATGGATTCTGGAGACACATCAAGAAATATAACTGATTTTATTGCCCAGATAAATTAATTTGATTAAATATACTCTGCAGGATCTTTTGAAAGTCATATTTGGACCAGGGACCTGTTTATTAATACAGAACTATTAAGAAGGATTACTTAGCAGAAATGCAATTTGATGTTCATTTTTCCAAGCAGGCTCTATTGTTTGATACAAGTACTCCAAAACCTTGGTGTTGATGTGCTCTTTTTTTGCATTCACACATACCCAAAACAGCCTTAGGATTAAAAAGAAGCAGTCTAGCAGGTCTCTGGATGAATCCAGATCATATCATATTGTCTCTAGTCAGCTCCCAGGAAGGGAGAGAGAATCAGTAACTATAGCCTGTAAGCTGCCAGGCTGTCTTCCATAGGAATCTGTAAGCCCAAGTTCTTTAGGATTTAATTGGCCGGTTGGCACCCATACAATTTATGAACAGCTCATTTACTACTCCAGTTGTGCGACGGCTATTTGAGAGACTTCCTAGCCTGAATTTTTCCTCCACTACATTAATGTTCCATTTGGGGAATATTATTAAAACACGATGAAATGCTTTTGATTGATGGCAGCCAACTTTTTTAGAGGCTAGCCCACAATCCAGTTAATGCTTACATTAGGATGATTTAATGATGGTAGCAATAGTGTTTATGACAAGGACGCTGTTATTTAAATCCCACCCATCCGGTTTAGCTGAGTTGTCACAAGAGGATAGCCAACTTTCATGGATCCTACAAGGCTCAGAATCGTGTTTTAAATCTCGACGTTATGATGATTATGGCAGATAAGGGGGTCTATTCCTTCATAAGGAGGTTGATCGTTTGAACCAGAATAATAAGCACATTCTACCTTTTAGCCAATAGGTGGCGTGTTTCCTCTTCTGCTTGGGCTGATAGTCACATTCTTCGAATGGGCATCAGCAGACAGATTTGATTATTTAAGCATAAACATTGAAAATGTATTTTAAAACATCTTTTTGGGATTCTTTTCAGCCCCAGTTTAGTTTATAGAAGGGTTATTTATCTGTAGTGTATGTTTCCCAGATGTGTTCTTATAGTGTAAACTGTAGACCGTCACTGTTAAGATCGCAGAAACTTTGCAAATCATGGCCTGATCTTTTTGGAGTTATTTCTGAGACAATAAATAAATACTTAAGGCTTGACTAGGAAATGAAGTTGGGTTATGCACGCTGCTCAGCCACGCACAAAATCGTAGTAGTTTAAATTAAATCAAGCTGGACAAAGACCCACCTAATTGGATTACTCCCCATGTATTTACCAACTTTACTTAGTTACACTGAAATTACAATTTGGAGGAGGTTTTTGGAGGGACACCAAAAAAAACCCTGTGTCCTCCTCCAGATCCTGCTATAGCAGGGGTCTTCAAACTTGGCCCTTTTATGACTTGTGGACTTCAACTCCCAGAATTCCTCAGCCAGCGTGCCTGGCTGAGGAATTCTGGGAGTTGAAGTCCACAAGTCATAAAAGGGCCAAGTTTGAAGACCCCTGTGCTATAATGAGGATGACAATCCTATAAGACAAATTTATATCTGCAGATCATATGTGAATGTATTATGTGTGTGAAGCTTTCATACGAGTAGAATATCTATCAACAATCACAGTCCACTATTATGATTAAACAAACCTTAGGAGGACAATTTTCCCACAGTATTTTAGGATTCGTAAATGTAAGATTAAAAAAAAATGCACTGGGGGTTTTATAGAAAGAAAGCAACATATTTATCATTGTGTTCATCTCTTTAGCCTTCAGTCTTTCTAAATCTTTAAAACGATTATACTTCCAGTTGACCAATGAAATGATGAAAGGAGAAAAGAAGGGACCTGGTGTGTTTTTGGCAGAGCTAGGGAGTATTTGTTTATAAATACTGTCAAATCAAAACAAATGTTGGAAACTTTTGAAGACCTAACACAAATAGGCTATGTTAATACTTCCAGATCTCAGTTGGGAAGTCATTTTAGTTCCCAGAATATCTCAATCTTCTGAAATCCTGGAGTCTAGATTTGACTCCATTATAAATACCACAATTAAAATTGTGGACAAAAATCCAGAAAATAAAATGCAGTAAAATAAAATAGAAAAAAAAATGGAATGCAGAAGAAATGAACCTCAGCATATAGCCCTCCTGGTCACATGAGCACAAAAGTGTCTTAGGTCAGGGGTAGACAACCTTGGCTCTTTTATGACTCGTGGACTTCAACTCCCAAAATTCCTGAACCAGCATGGGGAAAGACTTCAACTCCCAGAATTCTGGGAGTTGAAGTCCAGGAGTCATAAAAGAGCCAAGGTTGCCTACCCCGTCTTAGGTCAATGCTTGCTTCCTCAGATAAGAAACGGAGGTGAGTAGCGCCCCCTAGAATCAGACATGATTGGATAGAGAGGAAACCTTTAGTTTTACTTCAGTGGTTCTCAACCTTTTTAATGCCGCGACCCCCAACCGGTTGTAAGTCGAGGACTACTCAACCGGTCGTAAGTCGAGGACTACTCAACTGGTGCAGCACCGTTTGCAGAATGGGACTTTTGGCGGGCTCAGCAGGGCAGAGACAGCCTGGACAATTCCTATTGGCTTTTGAAAGCCAATAGAATTAGACTCTATTCAAGAGAGTCTATTCTATTGGCTTTCAAAAGCCAATAGAATAAAAGGGAGTAGCACAGCTAAGGAAAAGGGGGAAAAAATGGTGGACTGCGTTGTTTGGCGACCCCCGTGAAATGGTCGTTCGACCCCAAATGGGGTCCCAACCCACAGGTTGAGAACCACTGTTTTACCTTTAGAAACGGAAACAATTCAGAATGACTGGATTTAATTTGAGTTGTATGTCATGCAACCTTATCTAATTTGGACTTCCTAAACCTGAAGAGGAACTGAAATGCTCAAAAGTCATCCTTCACTGGTGAAAAAAATGCAAACCGCAATAGATACACTCAAAAAATAATGCAGAAAGAATTTTATTTTTAGCAGAATCATGTACGGCCTGCCCGGTAGAGGGAATTGCAATTACAGCCCCCTCAAAATAGCCTGTTTGAAAAAGAAAACACAATCCTCTTCCTTGTATTCTGATATCTAGCCTACTGCAGTTGTATCACCAAGCAAATCATTGTTTTTAATCTCCAGATTTATTATTTCTCTAAAGTTTGGATACTAAGCTGTTAAAACAGAAAACATACCAATAAAGCATTTTCCCAACTGTCCTTAGCTGCCAAAAGTTTCCTAGCAAATTATTGTTGGGATTTTTTTTTTTTTTTAACTTCCCAGGCCAGACTAGATCACTAGAATATTTGGGAAGGTCCCATTAAATACAATCCCTGCCTGCCCTTATTAGCTTCTGAGACAGGAAAGGTCATCTTGGTATTGCCATCTGCTGAGGCCTATTATTTTCTTCTTTCAAGAGTTGTTTTTCTTTTCTTCTTCTCCTTCATCTTCACTATTCCTAAATGTTGACTTAATTTATGGTGTTCTTTCCAAGCCTTTGTTCAGGTTTCATTTGTGCTTTCATTGTAAGTCAACCTGTTCTGAAAGTATTAGAGAAAGACACAGAAAGATGATTCTTTTCTCATGCTAAGGTCTTTTGTTTCACAAAACACATACACAACTGGTGCAATGGATTTGGGAAGATGACAGACTGAGAAATCAGTTGTTCTCAGTCACCCAGGTCATGGTTGTCCCAAAGGTGTTTTTTTCAGGAGGCAACTGGATTTTCCTGCGTTTCTTTGAAGACGTTTCGCTTCTCATCCAAGAAGCTTCTTCAGCTCTGGCTGGATGGTGGGGAATGGCAGGATTTATACTCCTTGCAGACTGCTGGTCATTTGCCTTCTTTTAGAGCGTCGTTGAGGCCATTTGGAGGTTTATTTGTGTCCTCAGAAGAGAGAGTCAACGTATTCTCCAAAGCACCAGAGGGCAGGACAAGAAACAATGGTTGGAAACTGACCAAAGAGAGAAGCAACCTGGAATTAAGGAGAAACTTCCTAACAGTGAGGACAATTAACCAGTGGAACAGCTTGCCTCCAGAAATTGTGGGCACTCCATCACTGGAGATTTTAAAGAAGAGACTAGACAGTCACTTGTCTGAAATGGTATAGGTTCGCCTGTTCAAGCAGGGGGCTGGACTAGAAGACCTCCAAGGTCCCTTCCAGCTCTATTTTGTTCTATTCTAACCTGAGTAGGGCAAATGTGTGTGGAGCCTTCTTGGCTACAGGATGTTTTCTGCTCTGTGTCCCTTCACCGTTGAAGACAGGCGCAGGCTGTTGGGGATGAGTCTGTGGTGTCTGCATCTCCAACTGAAGCGCAAATGATTCCCATAGTCTGCAATGTTTGCTGGAAATCTGAATATATAAATCCTTCCATTCCCCACCATACAATTAGAGCTGAAGAAGCTTCTGGGATAAGAAGCGAAATGTCTGCAAAGAAAAACAAGAAAGTCCAGTTGCCTCCTGAAAAAGCACCTTTGGGACTGAGTGTGTGAATGTTCTAGGTGAGTCAACCAAGACTTTTTCTTTTATTCAATTACTGTAAAAACAGAAAAACAAAATGAACTATTGGATGATTGACAGCATCTACAGGGGATAAAACATTGTGTTACCTTTGGCTACCTGCATGCCCTAGACATTGTGTAGAACAACTGCCCTGTTATTTGCATGAGTTTTTTTTTTTTTAAATAACCACAATTAATACTCTGTTATATTTTCAAGTGCTTCATTTCATATCTATAAGATCTTTTAATCCTTTCTGAAAGCTTGACAACTAAGATTTGAAATGTTGCTTCTGAAGTTAGTTACTTAAATTATTAAGGGACTCATATTTTCTCATAAAACCAGGTATTTAACACAAGATTTATCACAACAAAAAATGTTTGCCTGAAATAAAAATAACTACATTGGAAAGATGTTTCCTGTTTTATGATATGATTTGGGAGAAAAACAACTTTGAAGTTACATTTTATTTTTATAAAATATATTTTAATTGAAATATATCTTTCACTGTCATAGTTAAGGCACCTTTAATTTTTCTTCCATAAATTTGTTTCCCAAAGCAACATGTGAGAAGAAATACACCATCCCCTGAGCCTTTGGTAGTTAATTATTTATTCATTTATTTATTTATTCATTTTTCAGGTTTTAAAAAATACCAACAAAAACACCCAACAGTAAAAAAACAAACAAAAAAGAATGTAATTAATAACAAACAATAACAAGCAAAATAAAAATGGAAAATGTCTTAACAGTTTAGGCAGCCACCCTACTTTTCAAGCAATATATGAACATTTCAATTAAAAAAATAATAATTTATCCATTTCTAAAAAGGTAGTTTTTCTCTTCGTCAAAGAGAAATTCAATAGATTCAAAAACAACACAAATAACACAATAAACTACACAAAACAGCACAATAAAATACCATACAAAAAAATGACAACAGTACTGACCCTTTGGTACAGGTTTCATGATATTTTCCAATAAAACTGTTCCTTACCCTTAGGTATCTTTTCATACCAGAATTTCTTTTTGGGAAAAAAAAAAAGGAAGCACATCTGGAAAGTTGATGAAATCTATGTTTGAATATGTTTCTTCACAAAAATGTAGTATCTTTTTATTCTGTTTTTTTTTTTTTAATTTGGAAATAGTTTCTTGTCATTTGGGTTGAGCTGAGTAGAGATTTCAGTCCTCTTGTTTAGCTAAATGCCCAAGCGACATGGTGGCCTAGAGGTGAAAACTCTTGCCTCCCATTCAAAAGGTTGAGAGTTCAATCGTAGGTAGCACCAGATGTTTCTTTCCCAGGGCGCAAAGAAAAAAAAATATGTGCTACAAAACTCGTGGTGTCAGGAAGGGCATCAAGCCAGTAAATGCTCAGCTCCATCCGTTACAGCAGTGGTTCTCAACCTGTGGGTCGGGACCCCATTTGGGGTCGAACGACCATTTCACGGGGGTCGCCAAACAACGCAGTCCGCCATTTTTTCCCCCTTTTCCTTAGCTGTGCTACTCCCTTTTATTCTATTGGCTTTTGAAAGCCAATAGAATAGACTCTCTTGAATAGAGTCTAATTCTATTGGTTTTCAAAAGCCAATAGGAATTGTCCGGGCTGTCTCTGCCCTGCTGAGCCTGCCAAAAGTCCCATTCTGCAAACAATGCTGCACCAGTTGAGTAGTCCTCAACTTATGACCAGTTGAGTAGTCCTCGACTTACGACCGGTTGGGGGGTCGCGGCATTAAAAAGGTTGAGAACCACTGCGTTACAGCGTCATAAAAGGAGTTTAGCTAAATGTCTAATTCCTTGAGGCTGCTGAGGGGACCCTAATTATCAAAAATAAAAAGATCCGAGCAAAGAAAATTATTGCATTAGCACCAGACTAGCATGAACTGAATTTGTGATTCGGTTGCACCCTCATTTCTGCCGTACTATCTGCAATTCGTTTAGGCAGGATAAGAGCATCAAATCACACAAAATATTTATCTCCCGAGCTGTGGTAATTTACATGTTTTTTTTAATGTTGTAAATAACAACATTTAAGGTCTTTTTTATGCTTACATAAATAGTCTGCATCACTATTGTTTCAGCAAGGTTACTTGCATAGGATGATTTGACTAATATTAAATATGTATGATTTTCTCTGCTATCCCCTAGGGCTTTTTGAAATGATATGCATTTCAATAGACTGATAAGCAAAGTTTAAATTTAAAGACAAAGCCCTTGAGGATACTTCTTCTTCAGCTGTCTTGGTCTTTTTGTTAACCTCTAATTTTCACCTCAAACATTTAATAAATAATTATTACTGTAGGGTTTACCGAGTTAGCTAAATTAATTGTCTTTTTTTGTGTGTTTTGTTTCATTATTATTATTTTTTTTTGCCAGAGTTCTGTGTCTGCCCTAACAATAAACATGACATGATTGGTCTTAAGGGTATTGACTTTTTACAATGCCATTCATGCTGATGAATTAAAAAAAATTCCATTGAACTATCCAAGACACTATTTATTGTGGCTTTAACATCCCAAATCTTTCAGACTGTGGCTTTAAAGAGGGATGTGGACATTATTAGGTGTTGATAAATTGTGTTTAATATCTTAGCAACATGGATGAATAATGTGTGAGAGCAGCTATTGTTACAGGCTTCTCATTGTTAAGTCTCCAGTAGTTTCCAGGGTGATTTGTTAATTTGCCTTCTGGGGCTATTGACAGAATTCATTGGGAGTTTCTCCCATTTCTTATGTAAGAAAAACTCTAGGATTTCATCAGATGCTTCTTCTAAAGCCAATCATTTCTTCTTTAACTTTAGATTTCCACATTTTCCCCCCCCAAGGGCTAGAAGATGGCCTATAAATGGAAGAAAATAAGTCATTCCTAAGCTAATTCTATAGAAGATTGCCTCAACTTTGTCTTCAAGCTATTTCTCTACTTCATTGGTGCTAATATGCGTGTCACAAGTTACATTCGGTCTTCCAAGAGATTTTAAGTAGGCCTCAGAGCTCTATTTTCATTTAAGAGTGATTTAAAGAGCCACAGTTTCCTGCCATTATGTATAGGAAACTGCCCAACAGAAGAAAGAGAAGGGACAGGAAAAAGTAGGGAAGGAGACATACAGTGGCCAAATAATGGTTCAGCCTTCCCTTGAATCTTCTTCGTTTCTCTTACCAATCAATAGTTTTGATGTTATGATCTTCTTTTTCTTTCTGTTGTAATATCTACCTTGGGCATAGGCAGAAAAATAAGATAAAATATGCCCCTTAATAAGACACTGTTGTGATTCCCTCCTAAGGCATCAAAAGGCTGGACAGATTCATCCAGTCATCAAAAAAAAGATCTCACTTTATTCATTGTATTAACAAACCACCTTTGTTAATACAATGAGAGAGAGAGAGAGAGAGAGAGAGAGAGAGAGAGAGAGAGAGAGAGAGAGAGAGAGAGAGAGAGAGAGAGAGAGAGAGATTGCTTCTACCAATCAACTGAACTGAAATTTCTCCCTACCCAACTGTCTTCTCTTCTGCACTTGGTCAACAAAATCTACAACTATCAGCTTTGAAATCCTGTGAGCTACTAGTAGAACGTTCAGCTATATACCCCAGGTTACTACAATAAAGAATGTTTTTTTTTTTTTCCTATGCATTCAGTCAAGAAAAAATATTTTAAACTCCGATCTCAGCCTGGTAGTTTTTGTTAGAGTCATGTTATATGTCTTGATCCAGTGCTTTCTCTCGAAAGAACCAAAATCATCACATCAATCAGAGTTTATAAGATATATAGCACATGATTATGGAGGCTGCATACAAACAAAGGATATTTTTTTTCTCCCAAATAGAAGTTTATTCCTTTGATGGATGTGGTGAAAAAGGAGAAAGAGAGGAGGGAAAAATAGCATTTGAGGTGACTCCAATGTGAGCCAAGTCTTGTAATGAACCTATAAAATGCTTAGTGTGAGGCAGTCAAGCTTGCAGATGTGTTTACAGAAAGGAACATTCAGGTTTCATATTTATTATGAGCTTCCACTGATTTAAGACTCTCATATATTGAAACCTAATAAAAAGGCACTTATTTACATAGGTTTCCAGAGAATGCCATCTAAAACAAAAGCAGAAGGAGACTTCAGGCAGTGTGGCAAGGAAAATTACCAAGAAATTGTAGTGGACCACAATGTAGAGTTCAGTAGGAGTTGTGGAGAGCTGGCAGCAGGAATCAATACTCGGAAAAGATAACCGTAATAGTAATACCAAACTCAGATTGCAGGCTGTCACTCAGCCAACAAACACAGACTGCTGACACCCATCAAAGGGACGTATTACCATAATGAGTGCAGGCAACGCTATCACAGAGACTTAGTCTGTGTACAGATTTCACGTTTTTTTTAAAGCTTCTGAATAGACGGAGACCCCAAATCCCTGGGGTCCTTTTCTCTGAATTGCACCAGTCTCATGGAACAAAGCTGAACGGTGGTGGGTTTGAAATGATTGTTCCTTTAGTCCCTTTGCTGCATATGAAAAGTGCTTTCTTGTTTGCCCATCTGTTCTCTCATATGGTTTACATCCTCCTGCAATACATCACCTGGCACTTCCAGGATACACCATCGATTGATTCATATCCCCAAACCGTTGCATTCTGTTAGATTTCTTCAAAAGGCAGAGAAATTGTGTGTGGTCTTGGGGGAGAGGTTCTGCTGAGCGAATGATACTTGGCCAAGGTAAAAAAGCTGTCAAACAACAAGAAAATTGTCCCACAAGGCTTTATGGAATTGGATAGCAACAGCATTTAGGTTTAGATACCACCTCATACTACATGGGTTTTCAAACCTGGCCCTTTAATGACTTGTGGACTTCAACTCCCAGAATTCCTCAGCCAGCGTGTCCACAAGTCATAAAAGGGCCAGATTTGAAAAGCCCTGCCACAGTGCTTTAAAGCACTCCCTGAGCGGTTTACAGAGTCAACCTGCTGCCCCCAACAATCTGGGTCCTCATTTTACCGACTTCAGAAGGATGGAAGGCTGAGTCAGCCTTAAGCCTGTCGGGATCAAACGCCAGGCTATGGGCAGATTTTGCTTGCAATACTGCATTTTAACCACTGAACAAACAAGGACCAAGCTTTTGGTTTTTACTATAGCCTGTTTGTCAGCATCATTATTTATTTAAATGTATTGGATGCCCAACTCCAGTGTACTCTGAGCAGTGGAAAGTTGGTTAGAAGGATACATAGCTACTACAGGCTATGTTCCTATCATTTCTTGACAATTTTTAAACTATCAAAGCAAGATATGAAAAGAACATGACCAAAGAAACATATCCAGATAAAAGCTGCTGGGCAGATACCACCCCCCCCCCAAAAAAAAATACAATGGTTTTTGCCTGTTTGTACACTTCCTAGGGGAGGAAAGCTATGACAAATCTAGACAGCATACTAAAAAGCAACAAAAATACATATAGTCAAGGCCATGATTTTCCCAGTTGTAATGTATGGCTGTGAAAGTTGGATCATAAGAAAGGCTGAGCACCAAAGAATTGAGGCCTTTGAACTCTGGTGCTGGAGAAGACTCCTGCGAGTCCCCTGGACTGCAAGGTGATCAAACCAGTCAGTCCTAGAAAAGATCAACCCTGACAGCTCTTTAGAAGGCCAGATCCTGAAGTTGAAACTCAAATACTTTGGCCACCTAATGAGAAGGAAGGACTCACTGGAGAAGAGCCTAATGCTGGGAAAGATGGAGGACAATAGAAGAAGGGGACGACAGAGAATGAGGTGGCTGGAGGGAGTCCCTGAAGCAGTAGGCGTGAGCTTGAATGGACTCCAGAAGATGGTAGAGGACAGGAAGGCCTGGAGGAACGTTGTCCATGGGGTCACAAGGGGTCGGACACGACTTCGCAACTAACAACAACATACTTCCTAGACTCTAGGAAGACTCCAATATCTAGAGGGAATTCACTGGCTACTACTGGAAAGGAACATTGAGCTGATGGGATTTTTGTTGTATTTATACCTAGATTCCTCCATAGGAAACAATCTATCTACTCTCTTTGTATATATTTATCAAGCTGGGTATCTTCTTGGCTCATACAAGGGGTGAAAGCAAGAGTCACATCAAATTAGAAAAAAGGAGGTCACATATATTGCTAATTATCATACAATATTCTACTACCTCCACCATGTTACTACTGAACGAAAATGCTACCAACCCAAAAGAAAGTGACTTTATCCTTATCATGCAGATGAAACAGTTCTCTTTCTGAGTCTGAAATTTCTGTGATCTTTGGGCTTAATAAGCTCCCTAAAAGGCATTCAAATTACATCACTTTTGTCTTAGAAGTTAAATTGGGAAATATTGCATTCTCTAAGATGATAAACTCGGCTGAAGATAAATTATCATGAGAAATACTTTTAATTGATTTACCATAATAAAAGTGACTTTGAAGTGGAAATGACACATTAAAATGAATCTATACTATGTTAATAATAAAGTGGCTTCTTTGTTAATGGAATTACTGACAATACTAATGCTTACCCGGAGAACTATCTATTGTTACTTGGGAAGCATTGATGGCAACCACAGATAAGCAGTATTTAAATTCAAGTGCAGCTTCTAAGCAGCTTGGGCTGAATACACAGCTCCAAAAGAAGAGAATATTTGTAGCTAAGGGTTGAATTGTGGAGTCCTTTGGGCTCTCTTAGCTTGGCTGGTTGCTTGCAGACATTTCATTATCCTACTAACTTCATCAGTGCTCAAACACAGTGCTTAACTAACCAATAAGTACTTCTTCTTGTCTTCAAAGAGTTCCTGTTAAAGATCAGGCAGAAAGAGGTTGTAATACCTTGAATCCACAGTAATTCCTGATCCTTACATTTCAAAGTGGCTGAAGGTTTTTTAAGCAAAACAATTCTGTGTTGAAAACGTTGAGCTAATTTCAGATATGCCATGGATAGATGACTTTTTTTCCCTTTTATCATCTATATGAGATGATAATGCTACTTTCCTGCATTAGATATTATATTTCGATGTGCTTTTTTTTTTAGATTCAAAGAGTAGTGGATTAATTGTTCCTATTTGTCACAAAAATAACCATCTGGTCAAGGAACTAATGGACCCAAACAAAACCTGGAATGTAGAATAGCTAAGACTATATTAGCCAATGCAGCCAACAAGAGGTTTGTGGAAGTAGGTGAGTGTCTGATCACATCAACCACAAAAATATTAGGTTAAAATTAAGATAATCTTTATTGTCATTTTTTTACTGTGAGCACACTGGCACACATTAAAAATGAAATTCTGTTGATTGCTCTCAAAAGAAAGTATATATCTACCCATATATATATATAACACACATAATACACATATATATACATATCTACATCTACATCTACATCTATCTATCTATCTATCTATCTATCTATCTATCTATCTATCTATCTATCTATCTATCTATCTATCTAGCTATCTACCTACCTACCTACCTACCTACCTACCTACCTACCTACCTACCTACCTACCTACCTACCTATCTATCTATCTATCTATCTATCTATCTATCTATCTATCTATCTATCTATCTACCCAGGGCTTTTTTTCTCATAAAACACCCAGAATGGAGTTTCAGCACCTTTTTTGGATGGAACCTTGTAGGGTAGGCAAGGCGGATTGTATGACGTGTGTGAGTTCCAGCACCTTTTTTTTAAAGAAAAAAAAGCACTCTATCTATCTATCTATCTATCTATCTATCTATCTATCTATCTATCTATCTATTTAGATTAGGCATGTCAAACTCGCAATGTCACGTGACGCCGCGCGACGTATCGGAGCTTTTTTGTCATTGCCGGCAATGGGTATGATGAAACCGACCCGTGGGCCAGCAGTTTGACACCCCTGATTTAGAAAGCTAGATAGTTAGATAGCTAGATAGCTAGATAGATAGCTATCATCTATCATCTACACCCATACACATATTACATAAATATATTAATCACTGTCCATTTTGAATACATGATGGAAAAAGGAAACTTGAGAGTTCACAAGGGTGATGCCATATGGAACAAAACTGTGATTGAATCTGGATGTTCTGCTTTAGATACTATGAAGTCTCCTCCTAGAAGGAAAACAGGTCATGAAGAGGATGTGTAACATCCCAGACAATATTCTGGATCCTGCTCAAGCATCATTTATATGCCCTGTCCTGCATACAAGGAAGTGAACTACCAATAATCTTTTCTGCCGTCCTCGCCACTATCGGCACCACCATCCTGTCCAAAGCAGTAAAGCTTCCAGACCAAACAGTAATGCCATATAGCAGGATGATCTCCATCTTCCCTTTATAGAAAGTGGTAAGGACAAGGAAGGAAGATGAATTTTTCTCATGTGACACAGAAAATGCAGGTGCTGCTGTTCCTACTTCAACAGTGTCACACTATTGAGCAACCAAGTGATATAAGTTGAGACTGTGCTGAAAGAATGGTCAGCAGTAAACTGCTTCTACTAATGCCCTTGAAAGTAGGGCTTTAACTCTCATTAATTCTGGATATTGGGCACACCAAACCGACCAACATCCTATCTGTGTATTCAGGTTGTTTTCCCCCCAATATTGCTAAGAAGAAATGGCAACATTTAGATAGATTTGCAAAGCTCCGGACCAAATGTTCTGCAGTCTGAACCAATTGCCCTCTACAGCTAAATAACTGGCAATGTCTTATCATCCCAGATCACATAGTCCATAGGCAATTCATGGTTTAAACAAAGATAGGACAGACACCGAGAAAAGCAAACTAAACAGAAGAGATTCCAAAGAAAAGTCCACTAATAGTTCAGCTGCTGGATAGCAGAGCTTGGAGAACAAATCTAGATGATTCAAAGACTGATATACAAAAAAAAGAGGTGGGTACACACACTCTGGACAACTTATCATCACTGTTTTGCTGCATGAGCAAAATCTTCTTAATACCGTATATGCCAGCGTATAAGACGACTTCCGGAAGTACTAAACTCGGCGCCAAAGACGGGGGTCGTCTTATACGCCGAGTCGTCTTATACGCCGGAAATACTGGTAGTTTCCGGTGTATAAGACGACATTCTAGGAATGCGGCTTGGCGATAAAGACGGGGGTCGTCTTATACGCCAAGTCGCCTAATACGCCGCCATATACGGTAAGTAGATTCTTCCTTCTTCTTAAAGCTCTTTGTTACAGGATTTTCCATTTGTATATTCATACTTGCCTGTTTTCCACATCAAAGGAAAGACCTCATCTTTCCTCCCTCATCTAAAAGTAATTGCAATGTCCTGTCTCCAAAACAACTGGGCAACCAGATTTCCAAGGCACTGTCAATTTCAGACACAACAGAAAACTTACGCAAAGGTTCTATTCAGAATAGAAACAAGCTACTGTCCTTCAAGCTGAACTTATTTGAAGGACCCATCCTTCTTCCTGGGTCATGATTTGATGATTTGGGGTTGATTGTTTGTGATTGTGGCTAATATTTTGTGGAGTAGATCACTGCCCAGTCTTGCTTTTACAAGTCTGAAATTGGACCAGCTGAGGTACTGACTGAAAAGGTAGAACTATCCATATCAGCTTAATCTTGAATACTGAATGAGAAATGCAATTGTTACCTCTAATTATTAAACTGCCTTTTTGTTGTTATTTTCTTACTTCCTATCTTTGAACTAATTTCTAAGGATATATATTTACTGTATCTTGGCTTAATTGTTTTCTTTCCTTCTTTCCTTCCTTCCTTCCTTCCTTCCTTCCTTCCTTCCTTTCTTTCTTTCTTTCTTTCTTTCTTTCTTTCTTTCTTTCTTTCTTTCTTTCATCGATCACTCCTTTTGTTGTCAAAGATTTTGGTCCCATGGGCTATGGATTTTTAGGATAGGCAATCTTTTAAATGTAGAATTATCTCAAGAAGCCTTTTTTCCCCTCCTCCCATTGACTTTGAAGCCCTGAGCCAGAAGAATGTTATTCCCCTTCTTCAATTCCCCGTTCAATTTTCATTTCATGACTTTTAAAAACCATCAAAATAGCAGTAAATATGGTTAAACCAGCTAGAAATACTACTGTGTTTGCAATTATCCTTTTAAAACGCTCCTATTTTCCTGATGCTTTCAGCAGGAGCAGCTCATATCTGAATTTAGTACCTGTTTAAACAAAAATAGATGTTTATCTCTTTAAAATTTTGCCAGGATGCTGTCACTCCCCCCCATTCGCTAATGTTATGTTGTGACAGAAAGTGTCAGCATCTCACAAAAAATGAACAGGAATACATTTCTCTATTTAGTGAAGCTGAAAAATATGTCGTCACCATTCAGTGAAAAACCCTTTCAAGGTGCAAGTAGAGGCATCATCGGGGTTCAAAGAAGCCAGATTTTCTGACAAAATTAGCTAATTAAGAAACCGTCATCTCCTCCCTGCTATTCCTTCTATGTGGCATCCACAAGTTGTATTACCAGTTTTGTGGTAAAATTGTGGCTCATATCTTTCCCTCTGGGGAGGTTGCTTTCCATGTGCTGACAATCAAGGGCCTCAAGGAATATAGCACACCAACTCTCCTAATCTTTGCTTTGCTGCCTCTTGAGGTAATGTTTACAATTACTCTGCCTATTTACATAATAAGGCAAAATGTCTAGGGAGATTCTCAGTCATCCAGGTCATGGTTGTCTCAAAGCGCTTTTTCATGAGGCAACCGGACTTTCTTTTTTTCTCTTTGAAGACGTTTCGCTTCTCATCCAAGAAGCTTCTTCAGCTTGGATAAGAAGCGAAATGTCTTCAAAGGAGGAAAAAAAAAAAGAAAGTCCGGTTGCCTCATGAAAAAGCGCCTTTGAGACAACCATGACCTGGATGACTGAGAATCTCCCTAGACATTTTGCCTTATTATGTAAATAGGCAGAGTAATCGTAAACATTACCTCAAGAGGCAGCAAAACAAAGATTAGGAGAGTTGGTGTGCCATATTCCTTGAGGCCCTTGACGCTTAGTGGAAAATGTACTTGTATAGCGGCACAAAGTCTTTCAATATTTAAAGGCATGTGCTGTTTGCAACGGGTTCAAAAAGGCAAATACAGGGGGGGGTCCTCTAGTGATGACCACAGTTGAGCCCAGGATTTATGTTGCTGGGTGAGAAAGTTGTTAGGCGGGTTTTGCCCCCATTTTACAACTTTTCTTGCCGCATTGATTGAGAGGATCACTGCAGTTGTTGAACTATTGACATGGTTATTAAGTGACTCTGGCTTCTCCATTGACTTTCCTGCTCAGAAAGTCACCAACCGGGACCACGAGTCCTAAGGACCCTGCAACCGTCGTAAATATGAACCAGTTGTTAAGCATTAGAATATAAATCACATGACCATGGGGA
>NW_024098398.1:382500-482500 GCF_016545835.1 Crotalus tigris | reverse complement strand
GACAACAATGTCAGTTGTTAAGAGAAGAATTTTAAAAATTAGAACTTGAACTACAAATAAACCCACAAAAGAAAATATTGAAAAGACAAATGGAAATAATAAAACATAAATTAAATTTAATACAATCAGAAAAATTGGCACAACAAATTAAAAAGGCAAACCAAAACATTTTTGAATATGCAAACAAACCAGGAAGATGATTAGCTTATAAATTTAAAAAACAGAAGGAGAAAAATTGATAAACAATTTAGTAGATGAAAAAGGCTGTTTACAATTTAAAAATAAAGCAATAAAAAAGATAATTAAAGAATACTATGAGAAACTGAATGACAAGGAAGAAACTCCATGGGAGAAAATGATGCAATATATGGAAGAAAATAATTTACCAAAAATTCTAGAAAACTTTAACACTATGTTAAATAAAAAAATAACAATGATGTAATTGACAGAGGCAATAAAAAGACAAAAAAATGAAAAAAACACCAGGACCAGATGGCCTCCCGACAGAGTTTTATAAATGTTTACAAGATATATTAAGTTCATCATTGAAAAATATATGTAATAAAGTTTTATTGGAGGCAAAACTCCCAAATACATGGACAGAAGCCAATGTTACTTTGATACCAAAAGAGGACTCAGATCTGACCCAGATCAAAAACTATAGACCAGGGGTAGGCAACCCAAAACACTCAAAGAGCCACTTGGACCGGTTTCCCACCAAAAACAAAACACTGGGAGCCGCAAAACCCTTTTGATATCTAAAATGAAGATAACACTGCATATATCCTTTTTTACCTTTATTATAGGTGTGTGTGTGTGTGTGTGTATGTATGTATATATACACATTAAAAATAAAAGTAAAAAATATGACTCTTGGGAATATTCATACTATTAAAAAAATGATCACCAAGAGAATGCTTTAAGAGAATAAAATTACATACACACACAGGTAAAAAAAAAGAATATATGCAGTGTTATCTTCATTTTAGATGTCAAAAGGGTCTCTCTCTCTCCCTCTCTATCTGCCCTTGGTCTGCCACTCCTCTTCCCCCACTCTCTTTCTTTCTCTCTCTCTTTCCTCTCTCTCTCCCTCCCTCCCTCTCTCTCTCTCTCTCTCTCTCTCTCTCTCTCTTTCTCCCCCCCCCTCCTATCTGCTGGTCACCTGGCAAGCTTCAAGCTGTTGTCCAACAAGCTCAGGGGTAGGCAACCTCGTCTCTTTTATGACTCATGGACTTCAACTCCCAGAATTCCTGAGTCAGCCTAGCTGGGCTAGCTAGCTCTCTCCTGCCCTTCCTTCTTCCTGCTTCCTGCAGAGACGCAGCAAAGGGAAGAGCTCTGCCCAGTAAGCTTTTCAGCTCCTCGGAGAACACTGTGAGTGCACTCTATTTTACACATAAACACACACACACGCAATTGCCTCTCTCTGTCTCTGTCTCTCTCTGCAAAGGTAGAGGAGGTTGGGAGCCACAGGGAAGGCTCAAAGAGCCGCATGCGGCTCTGGAGCCGCAGGTTGCCGACCTGTGCTATAGACCAATATCACTACTGAATGTGGACTATAAAATACTCACTTTAATAATAGCTGAGAGGCTGAAAAGATTTTTGATTGAATTTATACACCAAGATCAAAATAGATTTTTGCCAAAGAAACAAATAAAAAATAATTTGAGAGTAATACTAGATACAGTATATTGGAATATTATGAACTTCATCCACAGAAACAACTGGCCTAGTATTTTTAGACACCCAAAAGGCATTTGATAATGTTTCTTGGCAACTTATGATTCAACAACTAAAAACAATGGACTCTGGTCAAAACTTTATAAATACGATTCAGACAATATATCAGAAACAATCAGCAAAAGTAAGTGTAAATGGGGATTATACAGAGAATTTTGATATACGAAAAGGCACAAGACAAGGATGTCTGTTATCCCCCTTGCTATTTATTTTAACTTTGGAAGTTTTAAATAGAAACATTAGGCAAAATCCAGAAATTAAAGGATTGAAAATAAAAGGTGAAACCTACAAACTTCAAGCATTTGCAGATGATTTGGTATTCATTCTAGAGGAATCTTTAGAGACGATTCCTAAACTGTTGGAAAAGATAGAACAATTTGGAGAGATAGCAGGGTTAAAGATAAATAGAGAAAAAACTAAAGTGATAGTTAAAAACTTTACAGATAAACAAAAAAAAAAGAAATTGAGAAATTCAGAAATTCAGAAAAAATAGAATTGCAAATAGTCAAAAAGATCAAATATTTGGGAATATATTTGACAGCAAGATGTTCAACAATAAAAGAAGATAATTACATTAAATTGTTAAACCAAATAAAGCTTGATTTGGAAAAATGGAAGAATCTTCAACTGTCAATGTTAGGAAGAATTGCTACAGTGAAAATGAATATATTACCAAAATATTATTTTTATTTCAAACGATACCTATAAAACTGGAGAAAAAATTATTTATTTAAATTGTAAACTCTCTAATTCAAAAATTTATCTGGTGAGGAAAGAAAGCTAGAATTAAATTGAATATGTTACAAGAAGCCAACGGAAAGGGAGGCTTTGATGTCTTTCTTTCTTTCTTTCTTTCTTTCTTTCTTTCTTTCTTTCTTTCTTTCTTTCTTTCTTTCGCACCTTCTATTTTTCCTTGTTTCCTTGTTTTTTAGTTGTATTAGTTTGTACGGGGTGGCCTGGTGGCTCAGTGGCTTAAACACTGGGCATGTTGGCAGCCCAGGTTCAAGACCCCGAATGCCATGTGATGGGGTGAGCTCCCATCCTTGCCTTAGCTCCCGCCCATCTAGCAGTTCGAAAGCATGCAAATGCAAGTAGATAAAGAGGTACCACTATGGTTGGAAGGTAATAGTGCTCTGTGATATCATGTTGGCCACATGACCATGGAAATGTCTTTGGAAAGCAGTGGATAAATGGCTTTGAAATGGAAATGAGCCCTACCTATATAGTCACCCACGACTAGCGGAATAAAATCTGCAACAACTCCTTTACTTTAATCGTTTGTAATATCGTAATTGTAATCTTTACTAAAATTGAAAAGAAACTGGTTTTTTTTTCCTTTTCAGAATGTCCCAAGTTCATCTCTTTCTTAAAAGAGACTGTGTTAACCCTGAAGAGGCATTCCGTAGTAAAATGCTAAGTATTTTCTCATCCCATCATCAAATTAGTATTTTGTCAGTCAGGGACCACATTATTGTTTAGCGAGTTGTAATTTACACAACAAAACAAATGTTAGCACCCATGTCAGTCTCCTCTGTCTGATAACCAAATGTTTTCACATTGAATAAGATTATACAAATAGTGTGATTTGAATAATTAAATTTATTTGTTTAAATAAACATCACACTGTGGGTTTTAAATAATAATAATAATAATAATAATAATAATAATAATAATAATAATAATAATGAGGAGGAGGAGGAGGGGGAAAATGAGACAGATGCAGTGTCAATGTATCAAGAAATAAAATGAGATCATTTTCACCATAGACTGAAGAAATAAAGAAAGATATATATATAAGATATATATATATAAAATCCCACAATCCTGTCATGGTGTTTTCGTTATGAGGTATCTGTGGACAGAGGAAATGGGAGATCAGTAACAGATTTCTGGGAAACACAGTGTGCGCGACCAATTGAAGGTGACAGAATTTTGGAAAACAGAAAGTAGAAATGCCTTCAAACATAAAGGAGCTAAGTGTTTCTTAGTATTTTGGGGCAAAGCAGTATTTATTAATTATGTATTTTGCATATAGTGATGGTACAATTAAGCCGGAGACTACAGTGTTAATGCAAAATACTTATTTAGCTGCCAAAGAGTGCTGGTGCATTTACTCTGTGTTCATGTGCTATCCAGGGTACTCCATAGAGGATGAACCAGAGCAGCATCCAGTACTGTTATCTGGAGCCTTCTGTTGCTACTGATGTCTCCTTGCAGTCAGGCATTGCATCTGACAGGTCTAGCACTATCAGGGTTCTGACTATCTGCATGAAACACCACCATGTTTCCCACTGAAATGGTACCTATTTATCTACTTGCATGTAACATGCTTTTGAACTGCTAGGTAGGCAGAAACTGAGGGAAGTGACAGGAGCTCACTACACCACAGGATGTTAGGACTCAAACTGCTGAAACAAAGATTATCTCCATTGTCTTTAAGCCATTGAGTCACCACACTTCTGCTTAGCAAGGCATAAGGGGGAGAGGGAGGAGGAGGGGGGAAGAGAGGGGGAGAGGAGGGAAGAGGAGGAGGAGTGGGGGGAAAGATGGGATAAAGAAACAAAAGATGAAATAGACATTTGTCAATTCAGTGCACAGTTGCTGATCTTCATGGAGCATTGAGCTTAGTAAGCCAAATATAGAGCATCATGACTCTTTCATATATGCGAGTTGGGGCTTCTGTGTGGTGCTGAACAGCTCACACTAAAATATAAAGACTTTGTGACACAGTTCAAAATTCTCATTTCCAAATGAGCAGATGTGTGGGTCAGGTCCTGAAAAGAAGAATCCTCAGCACCACACAAGAACCCACACAATCTTGAAACTCTTGCTCCTTACAGCTCTCTTCTTCATGATGATTAAAGGACGTGGTTTCCAGATGTTCTCTCCCTTACTCCAGGAATTTAAACTATATCTACACAACTTTTCTCAGCCAAGGGTGCTACTAAGCCCTGGAGTAAGTTGCTGGAGTTCACATTCCCCCTTGCCAAAAGAAAATATACAGCAATGCTTGAGAGGCTGATGCGTGCTTCAAACATGATTTGCTTCAGGCCCTTTCTGAGTACAGCACTTTTTTTATGATTCATTATAGCATCCCTTCTTTTTTTCAACCTCGGTGCCTGAACCTAGCAAAATGGAACCATTGCTTTAAGAGACATTATCATTGACAAACCTATCTCTCCAGATACAATATATCCTGCTGAAGACAAGGCAATTCTGCCTTCTTAAGCTCCTGATCTATACCAATCAAACTATTAACCGAAATTAGAAAATAGGCTAGGTCCACATCATTTACAATCAAAGGAACCGCTTGAAGTTATACAACAGATCTATCTTAGAATTCTACAGAAACAGGGAAGGGGGGGGGGTTGAAGTTGATTAGCCAGCATAGAATTTTTCACACCATGGAATTTTCTTCAAATATCTTTTAAAACGTTTTCAAGAAATAACGTATAGAGGGTGTTGAACCCCCTCAAAATTGCAATGTACGAATCATTTTTTTTTCCTAAATGGGTTTCCTGCTTCTTTGCTCCCTCTGGTTCTCTGTTCATCTGAATTCAAACTGACAGGATTGTGGGCAATAGTAGCTTGCTATCCAGCTTTTCATCTTTTCCCTGCCGGCAGCAAAGGCAGAAATAGCATGAAATAGCATTCACCCTTTCTCCCCAAAGGCTACAAGGATTTATCCTATGCCAGTGATGGCAAACCTATGGCATGCATGCCAGAGGTGGCACTCAGAGCCCTCTCTGTGGGCACACCTGCCACTGCTGCTAGCTCACGAAGGTCCATTAGGCCACCGCTGGCACCAGTAGCAGCAGCCCCACCCAGCATAAAGGAGGGGAAGCAGCTGGCTAGCAAGCTCAAGTAGAGGTGGTACAGCACGCCCCCATGCGCTCTCTGGCCTCTGTGTGTGGGGGCTGGTGGTGTCAGGCAGCAGCCGCCCCTGCCTTGCCTTGTCCCGCAGCAATGACACCCCTGCCCTACCCCCTACCTCACCCACAGGACAAGCCTCCTACCCACCACCCCACCTATCAGAAACCCCCCTGGATTTCCCCCAATCCTGCCCAGCCCCCACAGGCATCCCCCCATGAGCAACATCAAGGTGGCCACGCCCACTCAGTCTGCCATCACCACCTCAGCTACTCCCACCCAGTGGGCCATGCCCCCCGCCCATCCCTGAGGGCACCACAATGCTGATGCAGCCCTGGCACTTTTTGATAAATAAGTGGGTTGCGGTTTGGGCACTCGGTCTCTAAAAGGTTCGCCATCACTGTCCTATGCTGTATAGAAGTAACTGAAGAAGGTATATAAAAAGCATTAGCTACTAGTGCAGTTGCGGCAAAAATACTCAGCTTAGTACAAAACCTTAAAATAAACTGCACAAAAATTGCCGCTCTGCCAGTTCCCTTTATTACTATTATTACTATTATTGTTTTTTTTCTCCAAAGGCTGAAAATAAAAGCTATCAGTAATGATCAACAATATCAATCAATATAATTATAATTAATACCAATCTAATCAAATTGCTCCCTCAAAACCCAAATTCAAAACAGATTTGCACATGCAAAAACCATGTTCTGTTGCATAATGTGCACGCACACACACACTATATCTTGCATATAGACATAGCTGGTGCATTTTATTTATTTCCTTATTTGTTTTTAAATTCCACCTAGTTCTAGCCAGAACCCAAAGTATTGGTTTTTTGTAAGTTTGGAACCAATTGAAAAGTGACAAAGAGGCAGATTTAAAAGCTCTATAGAGACACTTATAATCTCTCCTCCTTTTCTGGAGACAAATCACTTTTAGGTGTGTGTGTGTTTGTGTGTGTGTGTCATTTTTCATCAGATATAAAAGAGTCAGGCATGGGAATAATTTATTGGTCTGGTTGCTTCATGGATAGCTATCACTTGAAAACAATTGACTATTATTTTCATTCTAATTCCCTGTTGGTTTATTTTTTTTTTTTTTTTGCAAAACTCTCATTTCCCAAAAAACTATTGCTTTGATTATTAATTTTATTGTTCTAAGGTCTGGAGGGGAAAAAAAGTCATTCTAATGGGGCTTCCTTGGACCTATGTTGAACTAACATGAATATTCATTCTGGGTAATCTAGTTGAAACCTGGAGAAGAATTGTTTTGTGTTCATTGTTTCAAACTCTTTCCGAAACAACAGCTTGCTGGCAGCCAACAGTCTTTGGGAATAGAAGGTATTAATGCTAACTGACCTTTTGCTGAAAGAAATGTGGGACTTCATTGTGAACCTCCTGAGAGATTTTCTGAGATCAGTCATAAAATCAAAGTGGCTGACTGGACCTGCTTATAAAACTGCTCTTTTGTGTTTCTTCTGCCTCTTTCCCCTGCTCAGAAAGGTGTAACATCAAACAGCGATGACCTTATTGTCAAAGTGACTTTTTGAGCCCTGAAATTATTGGTTTCAGGAATTGACGATGTACAGAATCCTATCTCCTTGAAATTTGTTTCCAGAATGTTAACTACAAAGCGAGTTTTATATATAGCAGTAAATGCATACTTAATTTGTGGGGAAATCATGGTGTGATGAATACAATTAAGAGCCTCAGAGGGAATAATTATATTACTGCATAAAGCTGGTGGGTCTCAAATTACTTGGTGCCTGGACTCTAAATCGGACTATGCCCCTATTGGGAAAGTCATTCACAGTGCTAACAAAAGTGCCATTGCAAATAGGAAAGTTTTTCAAAGTCACAGAAGCTTGTTATTCCATTGACTCCATGGTCAAAAGGCATCAAGTGGAGTTTCTGAAAGAGAAATAAACTCAAGACAAGAGAAATACATAAATCTGCTGAGAGAGTGATGAAGAAAGTGTTGGACAAGGATGTGAAGACTCAAGTTGACATCTACTTTGGTCTGTGGGAAACTCATGGTTGCCTTTGATTCTAGCAGAATATTCCTAGAGCTTAGGTGAAATGTAAACAATACACATATTCTCCTATGATTCTGTGGGAAGTCACCCCACCCCCCGAGAAGGAAATATTAAAAAGGGCAGAATATTATATTTCCTCAAAGGCAGAAAAGCATGCCCAGTTTTTCTTAATAGCCCCAAGTCTCCCTCCCCCATGCAGAAAACAACTCTGTAGAAATGCAGATATCAGAATCCTTTCAGAAAGACTGGAACCTGGAAGCTTAGAGCTGATGGGATTAGAAAGACAAAGATCCCTAGAATCAACAATCCCTCACACCAAAAAGTCCAATAAAGGACATAGTCATCAGCCACACCTCCACCTTTGGGACATAATAGGATTAATCCACCACCATCAGAATACCAGAAAGGCACACACAGATTCAGGTCAACGTTCATGCCATAGGAACAATTCCAAACTAAAGCTCAAGAAGGTATAAAAACCCACCACTCCCCACTACATGTGTTCATCTTTCCCAGAGCCACGCTTTTATCTGGCTGGGCTCTTCAATAAACTACTACCTTCTTTCTAAAGCAGTCTCCATTTTGTTTATTCCCAGCTTGGACTGGACCCTGATGAAAATTTTTCTTTCAACAATTCTATAAGTAAAAAGGGGGGTTACCCACATTGCATTTCAGATATTGTCACAACCAGCAACCCAGTCCACACTTCACAATATTGTAATCTTGTTTCCTTATAAGATCAAGGAAGAAGCCACTGTTTGTTGCAAGAATGTTAATCCTTACGGGCTGGGAAAAACCCTTGTCTAAATCTCCGGAGATCTATTTTTAGAATCTATAATAATGAATAAGCAGACTTATTTTCTACTTTATTATGGATCATCGCACAGTCAGCCAGATGTTCAGACTGGATTTGGCATTTTGTCTACCTATCGAGTCCTTACCCAGGACCTGGGATAGGCAGATGTGGATGTTTGATGGTATTACAGATATCGTCGCAGGATGGAAGCAGTTCCTAATAAGGCCGCCTTTTGCAATTGACTAATAGCGAATTTGTCAATGCCAATGGTGTTCAAGTGGTGCTCCAGTTGTTTTGGGATTGCACCCAAGGAGCCTATTACTATTGGTACTACCCTTGCTTGCTTTTGCCACAGTCTTTCTATTTCTATTTGTAGGTCTTTGTATTTTGTTATCTTCTCCAGTTCTTTCTCGTCTATTCTGCTGTCTCCAGGCACTGCCGTCCACTATCCAGACTTTTTTGTCTTTATTATCGACAATTGTTAAGTCTGTGGTGTTATGTTGCAGGTGCTTGCTGTTGTTGTTGTTATTGTTGTTGTTATTATTATTATTATTATTATTATTATTATTATTATTATTATTATTATTATTACTGAAACCATACATTCTATTTCTCACAAGTTCCAGCAGGAGCAAGAGTAAAATAAAAAAAAGAATCTTCAAAATAAGCTGCCTTTGAGAGGTTTTATTACCATATATCAACTATTTTAGTTTTTCTCTTCATTGTTTTCTCAATTTCATAAGCTTAACCAGTAAGATACAATGTAACAGTATCTTGAAGGGCTGTCAAAACAGTTCTCCAAATTTGTTCGTCCGTTTGTTTGTTTACACAATTCACATGACTGCCTTTCTCATTTCTGTAACTCTGGGTAACTAATAATAATAATAATAAAAACCCCTAAATTAATTAAAAAAAGAAACTGCAAACCAAATCAATTAATATGTCATGTTTCAGAGGTCTATATAGATCTTTCCATCTTCCTGTCAATAACAAACAACCACCACAATAACAACTATCAAGGCTAACCTAACATCTCAGTCCAAAAGCTTGAGGTCAACTTATACCTAATATAGTTAAGGTGGAGTTACTTTGAGTCTCTTTTTTGGGTTTCTCTCTTCCCCTAAACCGAACAATGATGTGATTCTCTTCTGCAACAGCTGCGTTCTACTGTCCTTTTTCCCAGGGCCTGTTAGACAATCCATTACAACAGGGGTCTTCAAACTTGGCCCTTTTATGACATGTGGACTTCAACTCCAACAATTCCTCAGCCAGCATGCATGGCTGAGGAATTCTGGGAGTTGAAGTCCACAAGTTATAAAAGGGCCAAGTTTGAAGACCCCTGCATTACAATCTTGTATTGTGCTTCTTGTTAACCATTCAGGTAACAAAACTCGCTAATTGAACGCAAACAAGCTGGAAATACATTACTTGGATTCTTGTATACATTCTGCTCACTGAGCTTCATTGGTCATCTCCTTGTAAGGCAGAATTCTGAATGCTTAATTTTAAAAAAAATTGGAAACCAATAAGAAAAAAATAAAGCTTCATAAAAGTTCACTTCTGCAAAGTGATCATACCATGGAGCAAATGAAATTACACCTTGGAATGTGATTTACCTGAGGACTTCATTACAAGGCATGGTGACTGTGTGGTGGCCCACTTGGGCAGCTTTAAATTAGAAATTTGGATAACTTCATAGGCGCATTTGGTTTTCCAATCTAGAAATCAACATGCTGGATTAAGCTAGGTCTTGGCATGCTCCAGCAGGGCAGTTTTTATGCTCAGTTAAAGAGGTAAGAGCTCAGCATAAGGGATTATCTTTGATGGTTGGTTTAACCCAACGCCATAAACTGTAGAACATATCAAGGAGTGGAACAGAATAAATAAATACTTGATGCTACAGTATGCAATGTATAAATCAGATCAAACAAAATCCAACTGGCTTTGCCACGGCTATTCACTTAGACAGTTGACACAGCAGCATCTCTTCCCAGAATTAGATTTCACACTACTTAAAATAGTTCTGCAACATAATTGGCCCTAAAATCAAGGTATATTGCTTCCTCTCCTGGCATTGTGGTTATCAACCAAGATATTTGAAGAAATTGTCTTTTTAGGTACAGTATTACGACACTGTGAGAACAAGGAGAATCTAAATTGGTGCTTATATTTGGCAGTCACTGTTACTTGTCAAAGTCAAATGGAAGTATTAGCACATGTTTACAATTCACTGTTGATCCCCCAACCTTTGCAATGCTACTTTGTTCACATTTATAATATCTTTGCTAGCTTTATTATAAGCCACCATCTTATGTGATGTTTATTGTGTTAGAAGTTGCCAGAAATAAAATGGTTTCACGGTTAGATATAAACCTTTCTCCTTTCTTACTGGGCAAGATTTTCATCATCTTTTTTTTTTTTTTTTAGTCAGCTCCTAGCCTGACGGACGTGAGTCACAGAGGATGAATAAGGTCTAACAAATATTATTTTGATTCAGCGCATTTGGTTCAAATCTGCTTCATCCCTGCACAGGAAGACATTCCCCCCCAAGTGTTTTGTACTGACCACCTTCCCATTTTCTGTTTCTTAATCTCACAACTTATTTCCTCAGCAAACACATTTTCAAACAAAATGCAGCCCTTGGAGAGAGATGAGTCAAGATTAGCATGTGCAATGTCCATATAATCACTGTTTTATTCAACACCTTTGAATAGATGAATCTGGTGTCCAATGGGATTGCTCGAACAGGAGAGCAAACAATGAATTCTAATCAGGCTGAGTACCTCTGCATATTTCTACAAATAAACATGACAAAATTTAACTTCCAATTTAGGAAGAAAGTGCAATGACTCCCCAGTAATTTAGCCTAAGGTAATACTCTAACCCAGTGGTTCTCAACCTGTGGGTCGGGACCCCATTTGGGGTCGAACGACCATTTCACGGGGGTCACCAAACAACGCAATCCGCCATTTTTCTCCCCCTTTCCTTAGCTGTGCTACTCCCTTTTATTCTATTGGCTTTTGAAAGCCAATAGAATAGACTCTCTTGAATAGAGTCTAATTCTATTGGCTTTCAAAAGCCAATAGGAATTGTCCAGGCTGTCTCTGCCCTGCTGAGCCCGCCAAAAGTCCCATTCTGCAAACGATGCTGCACCAGTTGAGTAGTCCTTGACTTACGACTGATTGAGTATTCCTCGACTTATGACCGGTTGAGGGTTGTGGCATTAAAAAGGTTGAGAACCACTGCTCTGACTGTTGACCCTTCTTGGTAATTTGAAAACTCCATGAAAACAATTTAAAAGATGGGTTTATTTATTATTTTTCAAGAATAAATTGTTTTGTTTTGTTTTTAAAAAAAATTGGGAATACTTCCTTTTGGTCAAGACACGGTGTGTATATTGTGATTCTAATCCACTTTGAACCTAATCTGAACTAATGTAAAATAATCTATCTCACACGTGTTTATTCTGTAGTTCAGGAATGTATCTACTTGGAGAAGGGTTAGAAGTGCATTTATTGGGGGGATTATATTGATTCTGTGACTCCATACAAACTTTTCAGTCTGTTTTCTACAAAAATGTCTTTCAGGAAGCCAAACCAATGTTCTTACCATGCTAATCTGAAGTCCAGATTAGGACTGAACAGGGATGGGATGGGATATACAAAGCATTGCAATTACAAATTGTCATCCTAGGTATGCAGGAGTCTCACAGTTATTCTAGCTCTGTCTTTGAAGATCCCTGGTCCTAGGACAGGGTTTCTTCCTCATTTTAAAGCTTTTTTCATCTGGTAATCCTATACATCAGAAGTCTCCAACCTTTTGGGCACCAGGGACCGGTTCCATGGAGAAAGATTTTTCCGCGGAAGAGTACGTGGTTTTGTATGCTGCCTACATCCCGTAGATGGGGCTTTGCTTGTTTGTGCGGACCGGTTGCTGGCATGCTGTGGCCTGATACTGCTCCATGGACAGGGGGTTGGGGACCGCTGCTATACATGTTTACTCAAAAGTAAATAGATGTGAGCTCTCTCAGGCTTATATATGGAGATTCTCAATCATCCAGGTCATGGTTGTCCCAAAGCTACTTTTTCCAAAAGACAACTGAACTTTCTTGGGTTCTAATTGACTGGTTCCCCACGAATCAGTTAGAACTGAAGAAGCTTCTTGGATGAGAAGCGAAACATTTTCAAAGGGAAAAAAAAACACCAAGATGATTTACTTGCCTTTGGAAAAAGCACCTTTGAGACTATCTGAGGCGTGTTGGCAGAAAACATTGACAACTTATTTATATCATATTACTTGCTTGCTTGTTTGTTTAGTGCCAATTTCCAATCAGGCAGGCTATAATAAATACATTAGCATAACGAAGCAAAACATACAATTTCTCACTTGCCCACTTGATTTTCCTGCTTAACTAAGCAACTAATTTTGATTCAGCATTCTTCAGTCAACAAGTGTGTTGAAAATTGTGTGGAACTTCCCTCGATGGGCAAAAGACTATAGCCTAATGCACGGTTTCTCAACCTTGGCATTAGTCAAAATGTCATAAAGTTTCCAAGGTTGGGAAGCACTAATTAACACTATGCCCATTTGTCTGGGATTAAATTTGGGTCTGTAAGTCTTGCACATGCTGATGATGGAAGCATGTCATCGTTATTTCCCTCAATCTTAACAAGGTTAAATTTTGCAGGTGTTTTCATTGTGCAGCAATGATAGTCAAAGGTAGTCAGATTTGTAGGATATTAGACAATCTGTTTTACACAGCCTAGAAGCAAATATAGAAAAATGTAGTGCCAACCTGCTTTGGAATAAAAAGCAATCCAGCATTCATGAAATCATATACCTTTCTATTACATCTTCCTTTTAACTTTTCTGATTAACACAAGAAGCAAATACAAAGAAATAGGGTCTAAGAGACTAAATATGCATCCAATTTGAGATATTGAGTAGTTCAATAGATTTGGAGGAAAAATGAGATGGTTAATCTTCACATAACTGGACTTTGATAGTCCAAGACAACTACAACGTGATTCTGTAGATAGTTCTTGCTGTCTGACCTTTACCATAGAAACCTTCAAGGTTGCAGTTAGCTGGATCACCTCCATAGGTGACCGCTAAATTTCTCCCAGAAAGTTTCTGTGCTGACATGATCACAAGCTACAAATTTCAACTGGATGGTAGTACAATATAGTATAGCAAAAAAGTAATCTTGTAGTTAGTCCGTCTCTGATTTATAACTCCTGATCTTCCTGCTCATAGTTATCACGGGATCTTTTCAACTCCCCTTATAGCAACTGATCAGGGGTTTGCTTGTGTTTGTTTTGAAATCGTTGACAAGGAAGCCAAAACTGTAAGCTGAATTCAGCAAGAGGAGAGAGCTGTATTTCTGAACTGATTGCTAATTTCTGCAATGACCCTTCAGTCAACTGGAGGGCTGCTAATTTGCTGAACTGAAATTCTTCATATTGTGATCAAGAAAATGATTGTGAGCTGTTTCAAAAAGATTTCCGAGGCCTTGGAAAATAATAGCATTGACTCTCTGGAAATGCGTTTTACACCCTTTACCAACATCTTTCTGTTCCCCCTTTCTTCCTTCATGGACTGTATAAAGTCCAGATGCTGATCTGTGATTTTTTTTTTTTGTCTCCAGCAGTGACATCTGTCTCCTTGGCAGCCTCTCCCTTCATTCATTTTGGCTCATGCTGTAACTGTCTTTAGGCTGTGAAATGATTAGGATGCTGATGTGATATCTTATTCACTCGGATGCTGCTGCTTTCAGCCAAGTTGTGATATGTTTTGTTATGATCCTCCAGCAATTCTGTGTAATTGTAAATGCTTGCAAAAAGTTCTGCATGAGGAAAAGTCAGCCACAGGTTGAGATGGTGATGTGACATCCAAAAAGATATAACTGTAAGGTAATTAAAATGACACATAACAAAATAAGTGAAATAAGACGTTCATAGGACCATGCTGACTCAGTTAAGGTTGGAAGTCAAGTTTCTGTGACCTCCTCCAGTGCTTTCTTAATGATATTAAATTGGCATTGGATAAATGTATAACTTCTCTTCCTTATAAATGTTGGATTATAATTCCTATGATTTCTCCATCGCTGAAGTTACCAATTAAGGTTAATAAAGTGGACTTCAACACTATTCCGAGGAAACTATTTTCCAATCCTACATGTAGATCAGCAAATCCAGTCAGCTTCTGTATGTGTTATGGTGGGAGAATAATTGATCTACTCCACTTTCAAGTCATATCAACTTGAGGTCTTGCCATAAAGTAATGTTTCTCAAACATGGCAACTGTAAGATGTCTGAACTTCAACCCCCAGAATTCCCCAGCCAGAAGGTTGTCTGGAGAATTCTCAGTTGAAGTCCAGATATCTTAAAGCTGCTAAGGTTGAGTTGAAGTCCATACATCTTAAAGTTGCTAAGGTTGACAGTGCCATAGATCATAAAAAAAATGGTAGCCCCACATGAGGAACAGCCTGAAAACTTGTTACCTCTTTTGACATCTCCATAAATTTAGGACTAACTTCTTTTTCAAGTTGGGAACCATACTTTGCATGAACATGGCATCAGGGGATAATGTATATGAAGATGACACGATGCTATCAGAATAGGAAGGAGAAAATTATAACTCTGGATGCACAAGGATCATAATACAACTTGTTCACTATTGATTCTTGCATCAAAACCCAAGCTGCAGTAGGTCAATTAACTATGAGTCTCTGCAAAAAATGAAATATAAAAGGATTCCTTGCCATCTCCAAGAGTTCTTTGTTACAAACCAAATTATTATTATTATTATTATTATTATTATTCTGCAAAATTGTCATCTTGGTGCAAAAATTCTGTAAGCGTTGTGGCCCTTTGAGTGCTATGCAGTCAAAATAATGAGTGTGTTGAACCCAGAATGTTTTGAGTGCTTTGGTCACAAGGAGCACTTTGTAATAAGCTAATTAAATCTCTGGAGAAGTAAATCTGAATGTAAAGTGCCCAAAAACAAAACATGATGTGTAGAGGGCATTTTATTTGGATATCAGAACAAAATACTCAAGATAATTTGTTCCAGCTTGTAACGTTAGGAGATAAATTTCCAAGTGGTTTGTTTCATTCCAAAGTTCAAAAAAACATTTTATCCTCTACTAGTTTTGCAACATTCCTCCAGTTGTTGGCACCCTAAAAATTTATGTCCTGGAATAAGATATTTCTTATTTTAGCTCATAACAGTCCGTCCATTGAGTATTGGAACTTAATTTCTCCGATTGCAATTGAAAATTCTTATTCTAAGCTTTTGTTATGGGTAAGATATTTACTTAATAGGATTCAGTCCTGGGGATTTGCCTAGCAAAGGAAAACCCACAAAGTAAAGTTGCTGCTTTTTCTGGCAGACACACAAAATGTATGTAAATCATCCCCTGGTGCCTCTTCATCCTCTTTTATCATTATTGCTACTGGTACAGATGTTTTGTAGCCAATTCTTCCATCTTCTGAATGGATGCCAGACCCTCCTGTGAATGGGAGACGTGCCAGAAAAGATGTTTGCAAATAATGGCACTTAAAAAACTCACTTCTTTTTTTTTTCCAGGAAGTTTAACCAAAAAAGCCTGATGTGATGGAAGCTGGCAACGATGCAGCTTTTTTGCTTTGCTTATATTCCTTTCTGCTTCTTGGATTGGCCGAGCTATCATATCACATGCACAAAAGAATCCAATTAAAATTAATTGATTGCAGCTTGGAGATTATGGATCCAGCCCTATTTTTGTTTTACTTCTAGCAGGAAGCATTTCTTCCTCCATAGCAGACCTGCTTAACACCTCACTCTCATCATGTCATGATTCTATAATACCTACTGGGAAAGTATCCACATGTTTCCTCTGCGAGGGAGGTGGGAGTTTTTTTTTTTTTAAAGATAAATAAATAAATTAGTGAGAAGTAGAGGCCTTTAATTAACTAGATTGCCAGGCATTAAGAATTGGGACCACAGGTTAAGTTCCAAGTTAAGATGATATATTACTCAAGCCTGTTCACAAGAATCCAGTCAACTAATAGTCAGCACTAAATTGGCACTAGAATTCAGGAGGTGGGAACATAACAGTTCTAGGCTGATTCCTCTCTTGACTCCACCCCCGGCCTCTGCCTGCTCTTCTCCTACATCAACGTATATTTGTGAAAGGACTCAACATTCCATGTTCTCTTCAAATAAGCATGATTTCTGAGACAAGCTTAGGTAAATTCCTGCTGCCCACCATTCCAGTGTTCTAGGCACAACTCCAACCAAGGCTGATGAGATCTTATAATTAATAATATCGCCGTGCTGAAATTTGACTGAGCCAGTTGGCTTGAAATTACTTTGGCTGGCTTAGTTTTCTGGGTACTACAAAATCTTTTGTGATCAAGAATCAGAAGTGGAATAAGGAGGGGGAAAATAGGCTAATTAAAAACTCTGGACTTTGAAGCATCATAATCAAATGTTTCTCAAATGTTAACAAATCCATTTGGAATAGGGAGAGAATCTCAGTTAGTTCATTTTGATTGCTATAGTGAAAGACGTGTTGATGCAATAAACGGGCACATAAAAGACTATTGTCATTTTCAAAACAAACATTACAAAAATTAACTAATGTTATTTAGCTAAGAACTCAAAGCATTGCCCTTCCTTTATCTTTGCTAAGTAGAATCTTGTGGCATTACCCATAATTAAATATTTTTGAGCTAATGGAATGGAAAACATTTTGTTTGTTTATTTAATGGGTGGATCCGCATCCCACATTATTTATGCCATAACATTAATTAGAATAGAGCTGGAAGGGACCTTGAAGCTCTTCTAGTCCAGCTCCCTGCTCAAGCAGGAGACTCTATGTCATTTCAGACAAGTGGCTGTCCAGTCTCTTCTTAAAAGCCTCCAGTGAGAGAGCACCCACAAGGTCTGAAAGCAAAGCTGTTCCATTAATTAATTGTCCTCAATGTTAAGAAGTTTCTCTTAATTCCAGGTTGCTTCTCTCCTTGATTGGTTTCCATCTATTGTTTCTTGTCTTGCCTTCTGGTGCTTTGGAAAATAAGTTGAACCCCCTCTTCTTTGTGGCAGCTTCTCAAATACCGGAATACTGCTATCATGTCATTCCTAGTCCTTTTCTCTAAACTGGCCATTCCCAAATCCTGCAACCATTCTTCATATATATATTTTCTGAGGTTTTCGCGGGTGTTTGTATGTAGGTCTTTGGTTATTCGGGTTTTCTCCCGCGTAAAATTGGAAGTGTCTTGGCAACATTTCGATGAAGTCTCATTCGTCATCTTCAGGCTGGTGCTTTCGGCTTCATGCTCCTAGAAGCACGAAGCCGAAAGCACCAGCCTGAAGATGACGAATGAGATTTCGTCGAAACGTCACCAAGACACTTCCAATTTTATGTGGGAGAAAACCCGAATAACCAAAGACCTACAAAAAAGTCTCAACATCTTTTTTGTAATGATTTCATTACTTATTACCCTTTTTGAAACCTCACATAGTCATGGGTCAGAAAATCCTGTTGCACTTGGAAACAGGAGGAGAAGAGCAGTGGTGGGATTCAGCCAGTTCGCACCACTTCGGCAGAACCGGTAGCTAATTTTTGGTTGCCCAGGCCCAGAATGCACTTCCGGAAGTAGCATCCACACAGACAACTGGTTGTTCACATATTTGAATCCCACTACTGGAGAAGAAAGTCTCTTAATCCCAGGAAAAGCACTTTTCATGAGCTTTCCAAGGTGTATGTTCAACTCAGGGAGTAGAGCTGGAACACCTAAATCTCATGAGATGATGAATTTGCCTAGATATGGATCCATCCTATTGTCTGGATTATGTCATCCCTCCAGCCTTCTCTCCCCAGTATGAATCAGGCCAGTCTTGGCTTCTACCCAAAGCTCATGTATGAATCTGTCTTTATTTCCATCACACTATGCCACATGTTCCCTTGTCTCATCTTTCCTTTAGAAGCACTTTGTGATTTGTAATTCACACATTTGAAACTGTGGACTTTGTGAGAAACTAAAAACAGATTATCAACTCCCTGTGCAAAAAAGAAATTTTGACAGAAGTAAAAGCTCAACTGGTTTCTGGCTGTGCGTCAAGTGAAATCCAAAATTTCTCGCAGACTGTCATACCTACCAACTGTACTGATTTAGCAAGGTCACATGTTGAATTTTAAGTTGTTGAATTAAACAATGTATCCACCTTGTAGTAAACTTTCCTTTCGAATCTAGCAAGCTAATGAAATTGTGTGCATCCACCATGTGCACACAGGGTTTGGGTATCCAGATGTTCTGAATGACAACTCCCAACAATTATAACTAGCCTGGCAAAAGGGAGAAATGATACACCGTGTATTTCTTCAACATCTGGAGTGCTGCAAAGTTGTATTCCCACAAGGACGAGAATTCAACTTTCTCCTTAAGGTGACAGAAAAGTTTCTCTCGACATTAAAGTCTAAGCAACTCTGAAATTCTGATTCTTTCCCCATTTCTATTCTTGCTTATTTCAGGTCTCCCTAACAAGGAGCCATCTAAAAGACTGCATTCTTAATTTTTTTTTCTGAGACAAACATGAGAAGAAAAACACATAAATGGACCTATCTAAAGTTTGTTTCAGTAACCTCCATCCTAAAACAACAACAGGAAAAATCATGTTCTAATTTGAAGATTTATTTTGCTTAGAATATGAAACAATCCTATTTTTTAAAAAATCGAGATGGAGGTTTAAAAAGTTTACACTGTTGCAGAAATATCAAATGGGTAGGGCTGTATCAAGTAGATAGATTTGGGAGTATCGTTTTGATGATTTTCTTTATTGTTTTTTTATTACTCTGGGTTAATTTGATTTTAGAACTTAGACTGTGATTTTTTGGGGTTGAATGACTCAGAATGATGAATCTTGTGCCATTTTCAGGAATCATGCTTAGAGATTATTATCCAGAGCTCCAAAATAGGCATCTTTGGAACAAAAATTGCTGTCAACTTTCAGTAGAAATTCCCCTGTTGATTAAAGAAGATATTTATTCTTCTGATGAAACACAATTGTCATTCAGTAGACCACCCATAGATTGCAAGAGGCCTGATGAGTCCAGTAAGCAGAACAGCAGAATAGCCCACTAAATCTTCATGAGTGATCACATTCACATGGCAGACTCAACCTGAATCTTCCACCCACTCCTGTCATGCTCAAGACTTGATGAAGTGAGCAGAATTGCAACTTTATCAAAAAAAACAACTCCAAGCCTTAATAAATAAAGCCAAAAACATAGATAGCGATTTGCTAGGAGTGAATTCTAGAAAAGGAAAGATTGAGTTCAGTAAACAGGGAGATTTGGAGCTTACGTATGGACTCTCCATCTTGACTGTGACAAGAGCATGGAATTTCAGTCCCTATAGCTCAGTGGTTCTCAACCTGTGGTCGGGACAGGTTGAGAACCATTTCACGGGTGTCGCCAAACAACACAGTCCACAATTTTTTCCCCCTTTTCCTTAGCTGTGCTACTCCCTTTTATTCTATTGGCTTTTGAAAGCCAATAGAATAGACTCTCTTGAATAGAGTCTAATTCTATTGGCTTTCAAAAGCCAATAGGAATTGTCCAGGCTGTCTCTGCCCTGCTGAGCCCTCCAAAAGTCCCATTCTGCAAACGGTGCTGCACCAGTTGAGTAGTCCTCGACTTACGACTGGTTGAGTAGTCCTCGACTTACGACTGGTTGGGGGTCACGGCATTAAAAAGGTTGAGAACCACTGCTATAGACTATAGCATCCATCAACTATCACTGCTAGTATGGCTGCCTGGAGCTGCTAAGTGATAGAAAACAGTAGCATTGTGAGACTTTTTCTTTTTTGGCCCAAATGGGATGAGACCTATAGGACACCTATGCCAAAATCCTCACCATTGATGCACCATCTTGTATCTTGAGAAGAAGAAAGAGAATCCATTTGATTTATGTATGGCTTTCTACCTATAGGTTGCTCAAATGAGCTATTAGAGCAGTGGTTCTCAACCTGTGGGTTGGGTTGGGGTCGAACGACCATTTCACGGGGGTCGCCAAACAACGCAGTCCGCCATTTTCCCCCCTTTTCCTTAGCTGTGCTACTCCCTTTTATTCTATTGGCTTTTGAAAGCCAGTAGAATAGACTCTCTTGAATAGGAATTGTCCAGGCTGTCTCTGCCCTGCTGAGCCCACCAAAAGTCCCATTCTGCAAATGGTGCTGCACCAGTTGAGTAGTCCTCAACTTACGACCGGCTGAGTAGTCCTCGACTTATGACCAGTTGGGGGTCGCGGCATTAAAAAGGTTGAGAACCACTGTATTAGAGGCTAAAGCATTCAATTTTTTTTTTTTACTGTGGGCACAATGGCACACATCAAAAATGAAATTTAGTTGCCCTTTCTCAAAGTGAAACACATACATGACCCACACCTAAAGATATTATATACAACATATGTATAGACCCACATCCCTACATATACATAACAAATAAATATTAAATACTGTCCATCTTGAATATTTATTTATTTATTTATTTATTTATGAGACTTATATACTGCTTTAAGTGCAAGCACTCTCTAAGCGGTGTACACCAGTAAGCAATGTATGTGTATATTTACATTGCCCCCAACAATCTGGGTCCTAATTTTACCTACCTTGGAAGGATGGAAGGCTGAGTCAACCTTGAGCCGGTGAGATATGAACCGGTGACCTGTTGAACACAGTCAGCTAAAGTGGCCTGCAGTACTGCACTCTAACTGCTGCGCCACCTCGGCTCATATATAATGTAAGGAGGAAGCTTAAGAATTCACAAGGTTAATGCTGTACGGAATGAAACTATGCTGAATCTGGATGTTCTGCTACAGATACCACAAAGCCTCCTCCCAGACAGTAACAAGGAAAACAGGTCATGAAGAGGATGTGTAGTGTCCCAGATAATCTTATGGACCCTGCTCAAGCAAGGCTTCTGTGCTATGTCCTGGATGGGAGGGAGGGAACTGCCAATGATCTTTTCTGCTGTCCTCACCACTTTCTGCACCGCCTTCCTGTCTGTCCGGGCATTCATTGCCTTTGGCCAGCTCATTCACTGCCCCTATTTTAATCTGTCTCACAGTGTTGGGAGGAATAACTAATCTAATGGCATCACTAAGTCTATGGTCCAAGGAAGGAAATAAAGACGATAGCAGAGGACGATATTTTTCTTAGCCATGTATTAGCGTTTCCTTAATTTACTTTTAATTAAAAGAAGTTGTAAAAATTGCAATCAGATAGGGCAGACAGCTAAAAAAGCGTGAATAGATGCTTTTCCACTAAGCTGGTGCTTATACTCCAGGGATGGAAAGGCTTCTTCTTCTAACTTCTGCAAATCTTGAGAGAGGGGCCATTGATTCTGCAAGATGGACTAATATATTCTCATTGTCTTGATGCCTTCTGTGATACAATGTAATAAAAAAGCTGGTTTTATTTGGGAGGGGGCTCTTAATTTTTTGATTGTCACGGAGCGCGCTGTGAGTCTGATTTAACAGCACATAAAAGCTGGGTATGGGACTCCCATATTAATCTTCTAGGCAGGGAGCCAAATGTTTAAACTGTTCCTTCCATAAAGCATATTACAGACACAGATCTTCCCAAATTTCCCTCGTCAAGCATTAGCAGCCTTGTTTACTCAAGACAGTCCATTTGTACACACCGAACGGAGATTCGTCTTTTTAAAAATTTAAGAGCAGTGAGTATCCATTAATCAGTTATGACAATCATTGTCAAAGCAATCAATAAGAAAGGAATCTGCATTAATTCAAATAATATTGATAGCTAGGCGAGCTTGCATCGGTCTTCTGTGAAATAAGAAAAATGAGACATCTTCTTTAAAAAAATCAATATTTTCCTGTTTATGTCACTCACATGAAGGGTATCAATAATACATAACTTTGCAGGGTAGATATGAGTGGCCTCGGAGATGTTGAATTATCTTAATATTTATATTCAAGGAAAGTAAAGGGGGAAAAAAACACTCTTCCAACAATGAGTTGTTCAAAAGTACCAGGATTCCCATATTGCACTGCTGCTTCCCATTTTCTTAAACTGAGTAAAAGTTGTATAGGTAGTCTTTGGCTTACAACAGTTGATTCAGTGACCGTTCAAAGTTTCAATGACTCTGTTTCAAAGTGACTTATGACCATTTTTCGCAGTTACGGCCCTTGCAGCATCCTCATGATCACGTGATCAAAATTCAAATGCTTGGCAACTGGTTCATATTTATGACTGATGCATGTCCTGGGGTCCTGGGATCTCTTTTGTGATCTTCTGACATGCAAAACCAATGGGGAAGCTGGATTCACTTAACAGCAAGGTTAATAGAACAGAACAGAACAGAACATCTTTATTGTCACTGTGTAACTCACAACAAAATTAAGTGCTGTCCACAGTGCACACTACACACAAGTAAAAAACACAAATAAAAACATACATTATATGCACACATATCCTTCGCATTCTATTCACCATAGCGCTGCCCCTAACTTATCAACTGCAGTGATCCACTTAACAACCGGGGCAAGAAGAGGTTGTAAAATGGGGCAAAACCCACTTAACAAATGTCTCACCTCACCCCAGAAATATTGGGCTCAGTTGTGGTCATAAGTCAAGGACTACCTGTAGATGAATCATTAATGGCAGGACACATGCTTTATCATCCACACTCAAGAAGATCTGGACAGTCCTATCCCATTAGGAGCGACTGTGATCAACTCGGTCACCGGCAGAATCCTTATTTTGTTTCTGGTCCAAGCATTTGTACAGGTGTCTGTATCAGACAGCCAAATGAGCAAGTTGCAGAATTACAGCATCCATTCATCACAAAAAGGAGCATTTTAATTGGTTATAGGTGGAAAATATCTGCCTGACAGTCAGTTGCTCACTTTTCACGTAAGGCCTTTGCAGCTTCGGTGCCTAATCTTGTTTAGTATAGGCAAAGTAATTTGACATGAAAGTACCTCGATGGCTGCTGAAAATTAATTGCCAATTAAAAAAGAAAAATGTTTGTGCTACTCTATAAACAAGCCAAGGTATAAACCTTTCAGTCTTGTTCCTTTATTTATGTCTTTGTAGATCTGGTTTCGAGCTATTTGCATACAATTTACAAATTCACATTATAATTCTCTGGTATATTTATGATTTTATAGTTGTATATATTTTACCTCAATGAAAAATATTTATTTCAGTGGGCTGCTGTTGCTTATTATTTAACAAAAGCATTTCATTACATTTGATAGTTTATGTGTCTTCTTTAGAACGAGGGTTTTGGGTTTTTTTTTCATTTCCAAGGTGCAAGAAAGATATGCTTTTAGCTAACAAAGAGCATGATCCATTCTTCCTGAACTTTCTAGGTACCAGGAGCTATTTAAGAATAAATATCACCAACAAAAGTAATATAAATAAGGGGGAAAAACTCCTTGTTTCATGGATACAAAATACAACATTTGGCACTGCAGTTGTGGAAAGTCTCAATGCTTTCTAGATTCCAGTACTAGAAATTCTAAAAATCCGGTTCCAAGCAATGCAATCTAAAAAAATCCAGAACTTTGGAAATGTAATGGATAACGTTTGAAAGGGAAGTTATATTTATTGTTCATACACTTATGTTTCTTTTGAACCCTTTTTAAAACAGGGGGAAGAGAGAAAATATTCCTTCCTGTTGTCCCAAAGGTGCTTTTTCAGGATGCAACTGGACTTCCTTGTTTTTCTCTGAAGACATTTCGCTTCTCATCTCAGAAGCTTCTGGTTGGGCTTCAGCGTGAGATGCAGACACCACAGACTCATCCCCAACAGCCCACACCTGTCATCAACACTGAAGGGTCACAGGGCAGAAAACATCCTGTAGCCAAGAAAGCTCTACACCCATTTGCACTGCTCAGATGACCCTGAGGACACATGTGTGGGAAGAATCCAGAGAAAGAAATATTTTGGGAAATATTAAAAAGGCAGAATATATTTTCCCAAAGGCAGAATATATTTCCCCAAAGGATTTTAAAGGCAGAAACCAACACACACACAAGTCTCTCTGCCCCAAACAGAAACCAGGTCTGCAGAAATGCAGATGTGATAATCTTGTTAGGAAACTGGGATTAGAAAGAAAGATCCCTAGAATCAACAAATCCCTCACACCAAAAATCCAATAGCCATCAGCCACAGCTGCAGGGAAGCAGGATAGGACCTTTCGGACATAATAGGATTAACTCACCACCATCAGAATACCAGAAAGGCACACTCAGACTCAAGTTAAAGTTCATGCCACAAGAACAACTCCAAACAAAAGCCCAAGAAGGTATAAAAACCCACTCCCTACTACATGTAGTCAGGTTTTTTTCCAAAGCCATCTTTCTGTCTGGCTCGCCTCTTCAATAAACAACCTTTTTTCTAAAGCGGTCGCCATGTTGTTTATTCCCGGCTTGGACTGGACCCTGATGACGATTTTTCCTTCAACGCTTGTAAACCTCCAAATGGCCTCAATGACTCTCTAAAGGAAGGCAAATGGCCAGCTGTCTGCAAGGAATATAAATCCTTCCATTCCCCACCATCCAGCCACAGCTGAAGAAGTTTCTTGGATGAGAAGCAAAATGTCTTCAAAGAAAAACAAGGAAGTCCAGTTGCCTCCTGAAAAAGCACCTTTGGGACAGCCATGACCTGGGTGACTGAGAATCTCCATAGATATTTATTCCTTTCTGTTCTGAAGAGCAAGCATCTCAGGGCCAATGCAATTTCCATTCACTGGCAGACAAAAACCAACTGAAAAGAGAGATTGTGAAAGAGGAGAGAGTTATATACAGAAAAACAAAGGGGAAATAAATGCTGAGAAAGTTCTAGATGCATGATTGAAAGTGAAGTACCGGCAAATTATTGATCCATCAATAAGACATACCAACCAGTAAGTGCAGTTGTAATACCATTTTCATGCCATTGACAGGCAAGCTTAAAATGCAACAATCAAGAACGAGCAACTTCCATGTATTTTCACAGCTGCAAAGTAGCATGATACATACCTGACCATCTTATTGATGCTGGCACAGAAGTACCTGGAGCCCGGAGGAAAGTCAGAGATCTTCACAATGGCCTTTAAAAGCACACCAGGTTGCTGGCACACTCCCAAACAGCAACTTGGAGATGATCATCGTGAAAGTGCTTAGACAGGCAATTCTGCCGTCATTTCACCACTGAGGCCACAAGGCAGAGATAATACAAATATAACACAAAGAAGAAGGAAGCAGATGGAAGGTGGGTTGAGAGAGGACCATTTATAAAGGCTCTTTCCAGGGTGGCAAAGGTGTGCTAGAAATAATTACACTCCATAGGTACATTAAGAGATCATCAAAGCAATCGTTTTCACTTGTCAATTTAGGGCTGCTATGGGAGCAAACTCTTGTAGACCTGTCATGGAAAGCTGCCTAACAGTCAGAATCAGGCTGTTGGTCCATTTAGCTCTATATATTGTCCAGAGCAGGATTAGGAAACTGAATTTGGTCCCATTTCCTCCTGGATGAAAGTAGGACTACTATATTTGGGCTGGGAAAATCTCTACAGCTGCTAAATGACAGCAAAAAATACAAGTGATATAGTTGCAAATTAGTGGCGATCTAGATTTTTTTGCAGAACAGGGATGGTGTCAATGCTGCTAACATTGGATGTTCATGCTTTGACAACATATGAAGATCATCCTTTTTCTTTCTTATGCTTTACTCTTAGAATTAGATGATGCTGGGGGAGGAGGAGGAATGTGGTGGGAGTTAGTTAGACATAACAATATTGTACTAGTGTGTGAATTTAGAGCTTGAAATAAGAGATGATAAGAACTGGCGGGTTGCAGAACAGGAGGGAAAACCTACATTTCAAACTAATTGGAGAATGTGATTTATACTGTTAATTAGAGGAGGGAATTGTGCTTTGATACCATGGGTTCAGGGGAGGGGAATCCAGATTTTGGCTTTAACTATGTTAGCGCCGAAGCTATGCTACTCCAATAAAGATTCTTTAAGGTAAACAATGCCTCAAAGTTCTTGGAAGAGTTTCATCTGTCAGAACCATGACATTAAACCATGGTTATGATACAGGGGTGTCAAACTGCCGGTCTGTGGGCCGGTTGCATCATAGCAAAACTGCGCCCACCTCATTGCTGGCATTGGCAAAAAAGTCACTATACGTTGCAACACGTCACATGACATTGCGAGTTTGACACCCTTGTTCTAATAGAAGTAACTCAAGATCAATGCTCTATCTGCTTTACTCTAGCTGTACCATAACTAGTGTGGTTTGGATTCAGATGCTCCTTGCCTTCTCTAAAGAATTGAAGCAGAGATGTCTTTGCTCATGGTCCAGCAGGAATGTTTGCAAGGATGGCTCATGTCACCTTTGATCTTCTCCATGGGAATATGTGTAACAGAGCTCTTAGTGGGAGTTCTGCAGCCAAAGCACCTGGAGCTATGGCTTCAGACAAAGCAAAGGGTATAATATCTGAGCTCCAAGGATACAGAAGACCATTAGAAAGTAATAAAATGTTGGTGTATTCCACATCTCCTTCCCAATGTCTAATGCTTTCCATATATGTGCAGACTATATATATGGTAGCCTTAGGCAAAGCCAAGATATCAAAAACAGAGCTGGCCTATGTCTTCTCTGTGGAAAGTACAGAAGGGCCAGAACAGGTGTTAAAAAAAGGGTGGCATTTACTGCAGATGATGGAAAGGATAATATTTATCAAAGGACGGAGAGGGAGAAAATTGCATACCAACTTCATTTCAAATATAAAACATGCCTTCATCTCTTTCTAAATGGCTGGGTTCAGCCTTGATCCAACTTCTACTCTGCTACATCTCTAAAGCAGTGTTTCCCAAACTTGACAATTTTAAGGCATGAGGACTTCAACTCCCAGAATTCCACAGCCAGCAATGCTGGCTGTGGAATTCTGAGAGTTGAAGTCCTCATGCCTTAAAATTGTCAAGTTTGGGAAACACTGCTCTAAAGTAATGAAGACTGTGAGAACATACTGAAACTTGTTGCCTTGTTCTATCTACCTGACCTTTGGAAGCATCAAATGAAGAATTTTTGGATTTGACACAGGATCAGGTAAAACAAAAGCATTTTAAGATGGCAACCTGTCCAGAAGGCACCAGTGCTGTAACTTGTTTCTCACCTTTTATGAAAATAGAAAAAAGGAAGCCGTGGGGCTTCTAGGTAAGGTGATCTCTGAGGTGCTCTTCACCAGAACTAGTCAGGTTTCATTAGTAATCTCCCTAGAGCATTCCTAATGTTGTGTCTTCCCAGCAGATTAGACAGCATGTTTTAACTGCTTTGAGTGTCTGAACAGCACAATCTCTTTGTTATAAAAATTGTTTGTTGTGCTCCCAGTAGGCTCTCCTTCCTATATAGCAGGGGTGTCAAACTCAATTTCACTGAGGGCCGCATCAGCATTGCAGTTACCCTTGGGGGGGCAGGGGTGTGTGGCCTACTGGGTGGGCGTGGCTGGAGTGGGTGTGGCCTACTGGGTGGGCGTGGCCAGCTCTACATCGTTTGTGTCAAGGGTGCCTGTGGGGTCCTGGGCAGGAGTGGGACAGATCTGAGGGTCTCTGACAGAAGGGGATGGGACCAGGGCAAGTGCCAAGGCATGGTCCACTGGAAGAGCCTGCCAAAACCCCTCCCCCAGAGCCCATCAAGCCAGATATGTGAAGTAGGCGAGGGCCATTTGCTGGCCACTTCCAGGCGATGGTGCATTTCTTCATTCCTCACAAAGGGTGACACCTTCCCAGCATGCACCCAGGGGGCGGGGCCAACACAGCAGGGGCTGGTTCCTTGCTGTTTCCAGACGGCCATGTGGAGCTAAGACTGAATACGTTTCAGCATAGATGGCCACCACAAAATTGTACATTGGCTCCCGGCTGGCCTGGGCCAGGGCCAAGGCAGCGGGGGCCATTCCCTCACTGTTTCCAGGATGGCTTTGCGGGCCACATGAAACCATGTTGCGGGCCGCATCCGGCCCCAGGGCCTTGTGTTTGACATGTCTGCTATATAGTCACACTTTCTGATAAAAATCTCTGTTTTCCCTAAAGGTTCCTTCCTTCCTTACTTCCTTCCTTCCCTCCCTCCCTCCCTCCCTCCCTCCTTTCCTCCCTTCCTCCTTCCTCCTTCCTTCCTTCCTTCCTTCCTTCCTTCCTTCCTTCCTTCCTTCCTTCCTTCCTTCCTTCCTCTCTTTCACTCAAGGAAGAAGAGTTTTCTGATTGCTTACTACTTAAGAAATTGTTAATGCAGAACAAACCCAGAGACACTAGGCAGGTCACTGGACAGTTTTTCATAAATATTCATCAGAAACAAACATTGCTGATAGAATTCACAGATATGCTAAATAGGAATAGAGCAATTCCTGTGAAGAACTCCTGTTGAGACTAGCCAGCCTTCTGCTTTAATGAAGTTATACTATCAAATAATGGAAAGTGATGTCAGTTATCTTCCCTACCATATCATAAACTTTAATCCATAGCAGAGAAAGAGAATACATGAATTAAGCTAATCATTAAGCACTGAGCTAGGTTGTTAGCCTGCATTGTCACAGGGTTCACTGAGTTCACATTTGTGGATTTCTAGCAAAGCATTTCAAATATTTCAATGTTTTTATCATTGCAAAGCCCTATTTGGCAATCTGGTTGGAACTAAGGTTGCAATCAAAGATGCTCCGTTTTGCCGAGTCAATAAATTGGAGGAGCTGGAAGACTCAGGTGGCTGCTATGGGTAAGATAGGCTTCTTTTGAAAAGTATGATCCTATAGGATTAAATGTACAAGAGGATTCAAGCATAGTTCTTTAGGCTTTAAGAAAGCAAAGTCCAACATAGATTAGAACAGTGGTGGCGAACCTATGGCACACATGCCAGAGACAGCACTCAGAGCCCTCTCTGTGGGCCCGCACGTTGTTGCCCCAGCCCCACCTTCCCCCACGGCCCCCTCTTCACCAGAAGCTATTCCCAGAGGAGATTTGCCCCCGAGCGCAGCCCACGCGGAGCAGCACAGCCAAGGACATGGCAGCTGGGCAGCGGGGACAAGACTCTGCCCTTGCACCCCGTCGTGTGCAGTTGATGCTGTGGGGTGCAGGCAGAGGGTGTGGCTGGCATGGCGCTGCTGAGCTGCCATGGAGGTGATGGGTGGGTGGGTGGGGCGGAGGGCAGGGGCTGGGGCAGAGTGGAGTGGAATGGGGTGGGCAGGGTGGGGGCGGGGCCAGTTTTGGGGCACTTGGTCTCTAAAAGGTTTGCCATCACTAGATTAGAACTCTTAGGTCTAGACTGCAAAACTCTGCATGGCCATTAGATGGCAGCCAAGCAATGTAGAAAAATCTGTGCCACCTACTGGTTGTCTAAGGTTTTGCAGCCCAGAGCAAAATTAATGTTTATTAATTATTAATGTAGATTAATAGTATCCACAGTGCAGATCAGATTAGGAAGAGAGTCAGTCCCTACTATTAATTCAAAAGATTATTTGAACTTAATTCAAGCTTTAGTAATGCTGTTTTAATTGTTTATTTTTCTCCATTCTTGTTTGAATATTGGAACAGCCTTTATATCTTTTAATTAGGAATGTGTGATGGCATAATTTGTTTTCAATCTTGCCTTGGGTCTAATGGATAAATATGGAAGTGAATATTTAATACCCATTAGAGAAATGTCCCTGTAGGAGTTGCGCATGCTTTGAAAATGATTGGGAAGAAAAGATTTGGGCCTGCTGCAAGTTTGAATGCTGCACTTATCCACTCTTCATTAGAGCAGCTCCCAGCTTTATGCTCATGCCAGCCTGGAAAAAAAAATATGAAATCAGATATCTTCAGTAACTGGGACTCCCAGCTCAGTCACCTGCACATAGGTCACCTTGAAAATACTTGTTCACCAAAACATTTTCCCCAAATTCCCAAGAATTGCATGACAGGTTTTTAAAAGGAACCTATAAACCTTGACATGGGCATACTAACCCATGTTGGTATGAAAAAAAGCTAAAATATTAGCTTAGGTAGGCTAGTAATCTGATTACAATGCATATGATATTGTATATGGAAGGAAGTGTGATGGCTCAGTGGTTAAAGATGCTAAGCTTGTCAGCTGGAAAGCTGATAGCCTGGGTTTGAGACCATGCAATGGGGTGATCTCCCATTCCTGTGCCAGTTTGTACCCTCCTAGCAGTTTGAAAGCATACAAATGCGAGCAAATTAATAGGTACCACTTTGGTGGGAAGGTAACAGCGTTGTTCTATCCCAGCCTATAGCCGTCCTTGTTAAAGGCACAAGGACCAAATCCCTGTTGATAAAATAGGCTGGAGACTTAAAACAAAACAAACCCCTTTTAATATGGGTGACAAACCTGCCAAATAGTCCAGAAACAAGAGCAGCCAAACTCAATCCAAATGAAGGAAATAGTCCACATGAAACACGATGCAAACAGAAGAGTAGTCACAGGCGAGACGAACAGAACAGGATCCCATGAAGTACTTTGCAAACGTTTGCCTTCAGATACCAGCACCGCCCACACCTCCTCTTTTTATAAAGCAGTCCCAAGGCGTTGCCTCTCAGTGCCTTCTCCTTTTTCCCTGGAGTAGTCCCATTGACTGCTGCTGATTTACTCTTGCTAATTGCCTGTGTGTGCAAGCATCAATTAGCATGTCCATCAGGTGTGAGTCCTCCAAGTCTGACTCATTCTCCTCACACAGCTGAGCTTCATCAGGAACACGACTGGAGGGCCCAGGCTCTGCATCAAACCATGAGTCTTGTAATTCATCAGAGCCTCCCTCTGCCCCTGATGGCCCTTCAAATGCCTCCTCCACCTCCTCCTCAGATTCCTCAGACTCAGCTGTTGGGAACACAGGCTGGCATGGAATCACGAAAGGTGTTCTGTGTGCCTTGGCATATAGGTATGCTGGCCACATGACCACAAAAACATCTTTAGACAATGAAGGCTTTGGACAACAATCACTGCCCTCTAGAGTTGGACATGACTGGACAGAGAAAACTTTTACCTTTTCCTTTATATGGAATTTAACAGAATCAATTACTGTCGTTGTAATAAGTAGTTACTCTTGGTGTTTTTTGATACCATTAACCACAATGTTCTTCTAAACTGACTCGGATGATTATGTTGCTTTTTCTGGGGTCAGTGGTGTCTGGAAAGGAGAGGTCCCACCTATGTGGGGTACCGCAGGTGCTAGTGATGTCCCTTCTTCTATTCAACATCTAAATGAGATATTTCAATGAGCTCATATGTTACCCTGGGGCAGGAGTAGGCAACCGTGGCTCTTTTATGACTCGTGGACTTCAACTCCCAGAATTCCTCAGCCAACATGGCTCAGCTTGGAAACCTCTCCCTTTCCCCTCAGCATGGCTGGCTCAGGAATCCTGGGAGTTGAAATCCACGAGTCATAAAAGAGCCAAGGTTGCCTACTCCTGCCCTGGGGGGAATCACACTGCTTCTGATGAATTAAACGATTCTGTGGATATCCTATCCTGGTGACTGGAGGCTGTGAGGTCTGGGTGAGGAACAACCAGCTTCAGCTGAACCCTGGTAAGACTGACTGGCTTTGGGTTTGGGGGCCATCTGGTTATAGGATTGTACCATCTTTGGTGCTGGATGGGGTTCCACTGTCCCAGATCCTGTATGGAATCTACAGGTCATCCTGGATTCACAATTCCTGTTTGAAAAGCTGGTGATAATCATAGTTAGGAGGATCTTTGCATGTAAAACAATAATAAAATAAATATTTTACTGTTTTATTAGGCTGTTGCTTTCTGCCAATCTCCACGAGATGGGCAGCCATATAAGTTTGATTAATAACAATAAATAAAATGCATAAATTTGTGAAGCAAGAAAGAATGATGCTTGAATCTAAATTGATTCTGCCTCTCCGTTTAAAATCTAGACTCAAATGCCAGTAAGAAAACTTCCATATGGAGAAAGGGATGCTCAATATAGAACTGAAATGAGTTGTCAGACCTGCCCCAAAATAATCATTTAGGAAAGCAGAGTCTCGACTCCAGTTGATTCAAGTGAAAAGAACTTTGACTAAAGTTATTGGTTGTAGGAAGGTGAGGTGGAAAATGAAGTTCCCTCTTACCGATGCAAAGAGCCAAACCCAATGTTCCCCATCCTTTCCCACAATGTCTGGTCCATTGCCATCCAATCCAGGATCATCATGATATTGTGGGAAACTCTGGTTTCTTTAGGGTGCTGGAATTTCACACCCAGGGCAAACGGTCTTGAAGATGCCTGGTGTATCCAAAATGTTTCAGATATTTGCTGGAAATGTAAACAACAGCCAGGCACTTATTACCATGTCTGGTGGACATGCCCTATTGCTAAGAAATATTGGTCTAAGATTCATAGATGGTTGGAAAAGATGATGAAACTACAAATAGAATTTAAACCAGAATTGTTTTTGTTAGGAATATTAAGACCTAATTATGGTAAAGAGAATGAGTACTTGATATTGCATGTTTTAACTGCTGCAAGGATAGTATTTGCCCAATTTTGGAAAAATGAGAATCTACCCTCTGACCAGATTATTATTACCAAAATTCTAGAGTGTGCAGAAATGGATAGACTAACATTAGAAATGAAAGAAAAAGATGATTCAATTTATTTTAGAACTTGGGAAAAATTTTATCAATGGTTAGAGACACGTTAGAACTTGAAGGATTTAATATTTTAGAATAGATGACTGATTTTTAATCGAGTTCTAACTAACATTTTGATGATATGATTACTTTTCCTGACTTACTGATTTTCATTTGTTACTTTTGATTGTTACTTTTTTTTTTTTGTGATTTTATTAGTAGTGTTCACTTAATAGATCAATGTATTTGTTTACTAATTATTTTTAATATGTTACAGTTTAAGCTTTGTTAAAAATGGTTGAATATGATACTTACTCATTATTATGAACCGGATGGTTGCTTGTTTGTTGAAATATGTGATTGTACCTATCCTTATTTTATCCTAATCCCTTATTTCCTTCCCCTCCCCTTTCCTTTTTACCCTTTCCTTTACCATACCTGTATTTTTCCTATTTTTCCTTACCTATATAAATTTAATAAAATTTTGTTAATAAAAAGATGCCTGGTGTAACCAGTACAAGTATCTTTTTCACATGTCAACTTCCCCTCTCCATTTCCCACCATTAGATACACAAGTGTGGATTGCCCCACATGCCTGCCCCTTATTTATTTATTTATTTATGAGACTTATATACCGCTTTAAGTGCAAGCACTCTCTAAGCGGTCTACACCAGTAAGCAATGTATATATATATATTTACATTGCCCCCAACAATCTGGGTCCTCATTTTACCTACCCCGGAAGGATGGAAGGCTGAGTCAACCTTGAGCCGGTGAGATTTGAACCGCTGACCTGCTGAACACAGTCAGCTAAAGTGGCCTGCAGTACTGCACTCTAACTGCTGCACCACCTTATCCTTTGATGGCAGGAGGTCAGCATGGTGCCAGGCCGACAATGGAGACAATGACATGCACCTTCATCAATATTCACAATCTTTGAATAATAGCAGAAATAAATTGATGCTACAGCTTGATTCAATTATGTGGTTTTTACAAATCGCACTTATTGAATAAGATGTTTTCCCTCAATCGTTGAGGACTTGGTAAGTATCAACAATGAACCTTTAATTCACAAAAAAACCACTGGTGTTATTTACTAAATGTTGGCTGTCCCACATGACCTTTCCATAGGCATTATGTATTTATGCATTTCTTTATATTTAAAATATTTATATTGCTGCTGAGGACATGCATTTATATCAAACACACATTTAGATAGCTCATAAAATAATCGAATACTCATTAAATCCATTTTAATCATTAATTATGTCATTATATTTTTCTATTCATTCCCACTATTATGTCAACATTTCACAGTTAAGAATTTATCTCTAACCATATTTACCTACTTTTAATGTTATAAATTGCTCCAGAGGGTCCAGCTTCTCAACATATTCTTATAATTCTTAGAGTTTCTTTATTTGTTTTTGCAGCTACTCGTTGGCTGGACTTGAAAATACATCAATAGCCATGCTTTATCTTAGAATTATCTGAATAACCAATATTCTACTCCAAGTGTTATTCGGGCAAGATAAGCCAGGCACCAACCAACAAATGAGCAGTTTATGGTTGTGTTTAGACAAGATATAAAGATGCCCATGGTCTCTTTCTCTGTCAGTTGGACTGTGATCACAATAAAGTTGTCTGTCTGTCTGTCTATCTAATCTAATCTAATCTAATCTATCTGTTGAAGATGGGAATAAACAACACGGGGATAAACAAGACGGGAATAAACAACATGGTGACTGCTTGAGAAAGAAGATTGTAGATTATTGAAGAGGAGAGCCAGAGACGAAAGTTGGCTCTGGAAGAAAAAAAAAGAGAGCACATGTAGTAGGGACTTTGGAGGTCTTCTAGTCCAGCCCCCTGCTCAGGCAAGAAAACCTATACCATCTCAGATAGGTGAGTGTCTAGTCTCTCCTTAAAAATCTCCAGTGATGGAGCACCCACGATTTCTGGGGGTAAGCTGTTCCACTGATTGATTGTCCTCATTGTCAGGAAGTTTCTCCTTAATTCCAGGTTGCTTCTCTCCTTGATCAGTTTCCAACCGTTGTTTCTCTTCCTTCCCTCTGGTGCTCTGGTGAACAACCTGGCCCCCTCTGCCTTGTGGCAGACCCTCAGATACTGGAATACTGCTATCATGTCTCCTCTATTTCTTCTTTTTTTAAAAACTAGCCCAACCCAAGTTCCATAGCCGTTCTTCATATGTTTTGGTCTCCAGGCCTTTGATCATCTTAGTTGCTCTTCTCTGAATTTTTTTCCAAACTCTCAACATCTGTTTTGTGATGTGGTGACCAAAATTGGCTGCAAGTATATGAGGTGTGGTTTTACTAGGGCTTATGCTGACTCTGTAAACCGCTTACAGAGAGCTGTCAAGTGCTATGAAAGCAGTATATAAGTTTAAGTGCTATTGCTACCTTGTGATCATTCAACTGCAGTTAATTGTGAGTTGTCTTTCACTAGGGCCTCCAGTGACATCACAGAGGCTTTGGATACAAACTCGGGACCCTGTGAAGAAAGGAATTAATGCCCAATGCCCTGATGTGCTTTCAGTATTTTGATCAAATCCATCTCTTGGGAGCAAATAGGGCTCTTAAAGTCCACAAGCTTTTCCTCTCTGCTTACGACACTCTGCTTGCCAACTTCAACAGAAGGTCAGCCTAATAAGGTGTGTCAGGCAGTCTTTCTTCACACAGTGCGATGTAAAGGAGAATTTGAAATACAGTCCCAAGTGCTAAGGGAAAGGTTAAACAGGTTTTCCTCAATGGCAAGCCCAGTTTCACTTACAACGTGCAAGTGCCATTGCAGAGAAGCAGCTGAGGCATTCTGGGGACCAATAAGAATCTGCTTATAATATGATTAGGCAGGCAAAGCACTCTTAAAGTGCTCTATCATTTGTTGTGAGATTGTTGTGCTGTGTATTGGGACCTCTTTAGGCTTTGAGTGGGTTGAAACAGTGATACTTAATGTGTGTGTCTTCTACCTTAAAATGAAGGCAGGCTTTGCCCACTGGCCTCAGAAGTGGCATTAGTGCAGCAAATACTAACAGATTTTTTTGGGGAGGGGGGTTGTTTATTATTAGCTGTAATTTCTTAACTCAAACAGGGACATTCTTTGAGAATCTCTGAATCCCTGAATCCATTCTTCAAAAAGTACTTTCCCTCCCCCGAAACCTGCTCTTTTCCCTCAACACTTATAAGATCAAAGAGAAGAATTTAATGCACATTTGTGACCATTTAGAATATATTTTCAAGGGGAGGCATTACTGCCAATACTATCAAATGCAGTCCTATTAAAAAAAATACATATATAAAATGCTTGAGATTTCTGGAGACTTCTGGATTTGCATTTCCTTTGTAGTTTCATTAACATAATTGGAAAACAGATTTAATTAGTGTCTTAGCACTATTCATGTTGTCTTTTTATTCTTTATTTCTTAAAGAGACTGGGGAAAAGGCAGAGCAATAGTTGAAGTGGTGTGTGGGGGGGGGGTTGTGTGTGTTGTTGTTGTTGTTGAGTTGAGTTGATACCCATTTTCTTAGTATCCACACAAGGATAAGATTCAATACACGGGTGGAATCAAGAATAAATAGAGCCAGCAGTGTGGAAACTGCACATCCTGTTGGATAATTCTGCACTGCTAGAGGATGTGCAAGCATGGGAACATTAAAAGCATGTGGGCTGGACAACTGTCACGCATATTTCACATCCAATCGCAGGAAGGGTGGTGATATTCAACTGTCTAACCATAAACATGTCTAACAGTGAGAGATATTGATTTTTGTCATAGCTCTGATCTGAAAACCATCCTAAGCCACTTTATTTTTTCCTACTCAGATTCTAATTCATCAAGGACACCTTGCGAGGGAGATAATTATTCCCACAATGTAGGAATGAGTACAAATAATCCAGCTTTCCATGAATTGATTAAATTATTTTCAAATTCAGCTAACCTTAAAAACTCCAAATGCTCCTTCGGCGATTAAAGAGACCCATATCTCAGAAGCAGATTAGATGGTCAAGCAAATCTGAATTATATCACTTAAATAATATATTTAAAAGTATATACAGAAGTGATGGTGAATCTTTTAGAGACAGGGTGCCCAAAAATTGGCCCCCTCCCCGCTCCACCCCCCGCCCTTCCCCAGCTCTGTCCTCCCCTCCCCTACCCCGCCTGCCCACAGGACCACTTACCGCCTCCACGGCCCACCGCAGATCGCCCAGGCAGCATCAACTGCATGATGGAGTGTGAGGGCAGAGTTTTGTCAATGCTGCCTGGCTGCCATGTCCTTGGCTGCACTGCTCCATGTGAGCCACGCTCAAGGGTGACTCTCCTTCAGGGGGGCTGCTGGAGAGGATGGGGTCACAGGGGGAAGCAAGGCTGGGGCAACGGCCCATGTGCCCACAGAGAGGGCTCTGAGTGCCACCTCTGGCACCCGTGCCATAGGTTCGCCACCACTAATATAGTATCAGCTACCAACAAACCAACGTTTTGGTTTATATTTCTGTAACCAGCTTACATTGTGCATTATAAGCCGGCATAATTATGTATAATTATGTACATGCCTCTAGATACTCAGTGATGATACTCTATCACTAGAAGTTTTTCAAGAAGAGATTGGACAGCCATTGAACAGTCCAGAATGATATAGGGAAGGAGTAGGCAACCTTGGCTCTTTCATGACTTGTGGACTTCAATACCCAGAATTCCTGAACCAGCCATGCTGATTCAGGAATTCTGGGAGTTGAAGTCCACAAGTCATAAAAGAGCCAAGGTTGTCTACCCCTGGTATAGGGTCTCCTGCCTGAGCAGGGAGTTGGACAAGAAAACCTCCAAGGTCCCTTCCAACTCTGTTATTCTGTTCTGTTCTACTTCCTCCTAACTTATATAAGGTTGTGGTTAACTCTTATCTTTCAATGAATACAAACTGGAAGAGCCCAGTAAAAGTAAAAAAGTTTTCATTTGGGAAATTGTTACTCTATAAACAGTGAAAACAGTGATTTATATCTCTAGATTTATTTTGTTTCTTCTTCCTAGTGTACATTTTGAATTAGATGAGAAGATGTTTCTAAGAAATAGTTCCTTAATCACATCTATGTCCCCACTATTTAAGGGAAATACATATTTGTAATGTTTTAATGTTTCATTCTTTGATAATGTGACCAAATTAGTAGACCAGCGAAATGCTGTGGACATAGTATACTTAGATTTCAGTAAGGCATTAGACAAAGTAGACCACAATCTATAAGCTAGAAAAAGATGGAGTAGATAACATCATCACCAGATGGATTTGTAGCTGGCTGACAAACTGTCCTCAACAAGTAGTCCTCAATGAAGTAAGCAGTGGGGTACCACAAGGCTCCATCTAAGGTCCAGTACTCTTCAATATCTTAATCAATGACTTAGATGAGGAAATAGAAGGGGAACTCATCAAATCTGCAGATGACACTAAATAGCCAACACCCCAGAAGACAAGCTCAGGATTCAAAAAGATCTTGACAAACTTGAACAATGGGCCCTATCCAACAAAATGAGTTTTAATGTGGACAAAAGCAAAGTTTTAAATTTAGGCAGAAAAATCGAAGATATAAATACAGATTAGGTGAGACCTGGATCAAAAACAGTAACTGTGAGAGGGACCTTGGCGTTCTAGTGAACGATCACTTGACTATGAGCCAGCAGTGTGCAGCAGCAGCCAAAAAAGCTAATACCATCCTGGGTTGTATAAACAGAGGCATAGAATCAAGATCACACAAAGTATTAGTATCACTTTATAAAACCCTAGTGAGAGCACACCTGGAATACTGCAACCAATTTTGGTCACCATACTACAAAAAAGATGTTTAGACCTTGGAGAAAGTTCAGAGAAGAGCAACTAAAAAGATCCAAGGCCTGGAAACTAAAACATATGAAGAACAGCTGCAGGACTTGGGTTTGGCTAGTCTAAAGAAAAGAAGAAATAGGGGTGACATGATGGCAGTATTCCAGTATTTGAGGGACTACCACAAAGAAGAAGAAGAGGTCAAACTATTTTCCAAAGCATCAGAGGGCAGAGCAAGAAACAATGGTTGGAAACTGATCAAAGAGAGAAGCAACCTGGAATTAAGGAGAAATTTCCAGACAATTAACCAGTGGAACAGAAGTTCCCTCCAAAAATCATGAGTGCTCCATCACTGGAGGTTTTTAGATAGTCACTTGTCTGAGATGGTATAGATTCTCCTGTTTGGGTGGGGGGCTGGACTAGAAGACCTCCGAGGTCCCTTCCAGTTCTATTCTATTCTTCTCCTCAATAATAGTTGTGGTATTTTGCCTGTGCTTAGGTGAACAATGGAAACAGATAAGGGATAATTTCTGCCATTGAAGATCCTGTCTTTGTGTCATCTGCACAAGCCTGTGCTTCAAAAAAGCTTAGACTCATTTGTAATTCCACCCTTGCAGACTACTGCATTCCAGATCCCATTTCATCAGGAGATGGAGATTAAAATCAGATTTTCTGGGTCTGAAAGTACTCTCCATAGTTTGACCAAGTATGTTGGCAGAGGAACTGTTTCAACTCTTGTGGGTCCAATAAAGCCAACCAGGCCATTCCCTCTTTCCCCACTATCAAATCCTTTCTTCCCTCCTTTTTTATGCTTCCTCTTTTGGTGTTAATTTTGGAAAACTGCTGTAAATGAATAAAGACATGATTAAATGACTAGAGGCAAAAGGAAAAGGGTGAGCAGGCTCAGGACCTTCAGGTCAATATGTATATCAAGCCAAGTCATTAGCAACTGAAAATGGCACCATCTGGGCTGGTTCTGTTCATTATATTCCTGGTGGAGAAATTAACTTAGCTCAGTTTGATAGACAATTGTAGGAGGAAAAACTGTCTGGAAATAGGTAAATAGAATTCTCCAGGACCAATTTATCCAACCGAAGAATAGAGAAAGGAGACCAAATAGAATTGTATTTAGAAAGTGATTATTTAAATTAATGATAATAATCAGCATTATTCTTACTCTTAAATTTCCTCTATGTTTTACTTCATAATATTCACTGTGTGTTATAATGCTAGTATTGCCAAGATACATTGACAAATTCTTCGTTGTTGGGTTTTTGCTTTGTTTTTTTGGTTTGTCTATCTCTAGCCCAAAGAGGAAGAAATTATATTTGCCTGCTTTACAGCTGTTAAAGTTGGCCAAGAAAAAGAAGACAGTTTTAATTTATAAAGCTCAAAGATAAATCAGAATTCAAATTTAGAAGTAAGAGGTAAGCACTTAAAATCCATTGAACTGAATGGACAAATCTGGAGGTACGGTTCCTCCCAAAATTGCATATTTAAGAAAACTCAAAAAACATTTTGGAAGATGCTTATTTCAAAAAAGGAAGTATTTACACTAATATTTTTACATCTCTGTTCAAATTTAATGCACATTATTTGCCCATCACTATAAGAATGACGGTAATTTATTATATACAGTAGATCTACACCAGGGGTGTCAAACTCAATTTCATTGCGGTTGCCCTCGGAGGGGCGGGGGCGGCGTGTGTGGCCAGGGTGGGTGCGGCCTACTGGGTGGGTGTGGATGGAGTGGGTGTGGCTTACTGGGTGGGCGTGGCCAGCTCTACATCATTTGTGTCAAGGGTCCTTGTAGAGGCCTGGGCAGGAGTGGGACAGATCTGAGGGTCTCTGGCAGAAAGGGATGGGACCAGGGCAAACCCCATCAAGCTGGATATGTGAAGTAGACAAGGGCCATTTGCTGGCCACTTCCAGGCGATGGTGCGTTTCTTCATTCCTCACAAAGGGTGACACCTCCCCAGCATGCAACCACTTATGGACTTCGTGCTTGAGGTAGGAAAAAAATGAAAATTTGCTTTAGCATTTTGCTGATTAGGGAGATTTGTTGTTATAGAAATGGCTAGTATAAACGATTATGTAAAAGTAAAAAGCTGAGGTTGTTTGTTATTACTTTATTCTCCTGTGCCAAAAAGAATCAGAAATCAGTGTTTTTTTTCTTTTTCTTTTCCCCGTTACCCTACACTTTTTCCTCTTTCCCCTTTCTTCCCCTATTTTCATTTTTCTTTGTATTTGTGTATTTTATATTTTGATAAACTAATAAAAATTGACACCCCCCAAAAAAGGAAAGTAACTGACATGAGATGGATTGATAGATTAGAATTTTCCAACATCATCTTCATTGCATATGGAAAATCCAGAGTTCCTCAACAGAGTTGTGGTGGGGGGGAGTTACAATTATTTAATAATCTGCTTTGTGTTTTATCATCTTTGTAAAACCTGTCTAGAGGACATCTGTGAATGCTGGATTAAATATATATTTAATATATTCGACTTCGTCAAAACGTCGCCAAGACATTTCCAATTTTACGCAGGAGAAAACCCAAATAACCAAAGACCTACATACAAACACCCGTGAAAACCTCAGAAAACATATATATATATATATATATATATATATATATATATATATATATATATATATATATATATTAAAAATTGCGGTCTCCGACCTCTGATCAGATCTAAATGTCACAGAAGCTAAGGAATTGTTTGAAAAACAAGGCATAGGTAGCAATTTATGGTGGCTAACAACATACATCTATTATTAGCCATTATTAAGACTTGTTTCTCTGTGTTCATCACTTGGTCTGATACTGATTCCTTGACTCTTAGATGCAAGAAGATTTGAATGAGTCTACACGAGGCACCCCTTTAAATCCTCAGAAGCTGCTCTCATCTCTGTCCCCAAAGATTCCAGATCGAGGCCTACAAAATGGAGGTGAAAGAGAGGTCTCAGACTAGAGCATGGTTGCAGTACATCCAGTGGTGGGATTCAAATATGTAAACAACTGGTTCTCTGTGTGGATGCCACTTCCGGAAGTCCGTTCTGGGCCTGGGCAACAAAAAATTAGCTACCGGTTCCGCTGAACTGGTGCAAACTGGCTGAATCCCACCACTGAATACGTTGGATGTAAATCAGCAGGATTTGTTTGTGATTGGCATGTAGTTGACATTACCTTTAATATTATTTTCAGATGTCCTGATCGCAATCGAACAACAGTGTCTATTGCAGCCTGCATTTCACTACCTCCTTTATTGCTTACGACGATCACCTGCATGCTATGAATACAACATAAGGAAAGACCTGCTGTTGGTACACCTCTTGGATGGCAGCCAAGCTATTTATTGCTATTCAAGCAATTAATGGTCTTATTGATCTCTTGCTTTCCCCTAGTAAACATTGGATAAGTCATTTATTTTTATTCCTTAGTTGTAATTAATGCAAGTAGAGTCTGACTGGTATTTGCTTGTATTGCACTTTCTGGATGAGAGAACATTTTCCCTTTCACAACCACTTTGTGGTGGAACGGACTCGTTACAAATAAGGCACATCTGCTCATTATTTTTCTAAATAGTATATAACCATCGGAATGTGGGCTTGTTTCTTCCTCGCTCTGGTAGAACTCAAGCAACTTCTCTAAATGCAGCATATATTTTGTTACTTAAACAGCTACTCATTTTCCATGATTATTCTCAGGGCAAAACCATATTTCTTGGGCCATCAATACTTCATGCCAGAAAAAAACAGGAAGATGTTGGTTGGAAGCTGATGTACTGACCTCCACTAATGGAGCATACAATGCCAGGAGAGGAGCTGTGTTATCTGCTCTTTCAAAATATTTATTTACTAAGGAGAGAGAGAGAGAGAGGGGAGAGAGAGAAAGAGACAGGAGAGAGAGAAAGAGAGAGAGAGAAAAAAAATTACAAAATACACATGACATGGAAAAGTTTGAAGAGTGATGACATTGTACTATTGTAGAAGACTTTAGCTCTGGCCTCCAGAAGTCAGTGGAAGAGGTTCCTTGCAGACTACTGGAACCATTTGCACTTCAGTTTGAGATGCAGAAACCACAGACTCATCCCCAACAGCCTGCACCTGTCTTCAACAGTGAAGGGGCACAGGGCAGAAAACATCCTGCAGCCAAGAAGGCTCCACACACATTTGCGCTACTCAGATGACTCTGAGGACACAGATTTCCTCAACAACTCTCTAAAAGAAGGCAAATGACCAGCAGTCTGCAAGGAACATAAATCCTTCTATCCCCATCATCTGGTCAGAGCTGCAGAAGCTTTTTGGATGAGAAGTGAAATGTCTTCAAAGAAAAAAAACCCAAGGAAATCCAGTTGCCACCTGAAAAAAAGCATCTTTGGGGCAACCATGACCTGGATAACTGAGAAACTCCCTAGACAAAAGGACCATTGATTGCTGACCTTTGGGAAAGCAGAAAGCATGAGAAGAAGACTCAGAACAGTGCCACCTTGACCTTGTTTTCCTTAAAAATGGAAAAAGCTCTGCACGAGCTTTCAAGCTTCAAAAAAATGCACTGTGAAAAGAATCCAGAGAAAGAAATATTTTGGAAAATATTGAAAAGTCAGAATATATTTCCCCAAAGGAATAATGGAGAAGATCTTTTTAAAAAGACAGAAGCCAGCCCCAGCCCCTCTCCCCAAGCAGAAACTAGGCAGAGGCCAGCTTTTAGAAATAGAGATGTAATAATCCATTCAGGAAGGTTGGAGCCAGGAAGCTATTAGGAAGACAAAGACACCTAAAATCTACATACCCCCACACAAATTCTGAAGACAGGAGACAAAATAGGATTAACCCACCAATACCAAAAGGGCAAACTCAGACTCAGGTCAAAGTACATGACACAGGAAATATAAAGCCTCAAACAGGAACAGGAAACAACCTCAAGAGCCCCAGAAGGCATAAAAACCCACCACTTCCTGCTACATGTGGTCAGTTTTCACAAAGCCATTTTTCTGTCTGGCTCTCATCTTCAATAAACTACAGCCTTCTTTCTAAAGCAGTCTCCATTTTGATTATTCCTGGCTTGGACTGGACCTTGATGAAGATTTTTCTTTCAACAGCACCCTACAACAATAAACTAGCAGAAGAACTGCAGTGTTTGTTTCTCAACCTGCCCTACCTTGAAGGGCTAATTATCTTTGGATGACCACCTCAAATCCCTCGCCTTGACCATTCTGGCAGAGACAGGCATATTTTACAGCATCATGGGTCAACCAGACTACTTAAGTCTTACCATGAGATCTGGTTGCTATCAGTAAGGAACAATTTCTTAAAAGATGAAAACAATGATTTGGTGGTTATAGAGTAGACAGATATCACTTAGAGATATCTGTCATAAGATGAATGTAATATGTGGGTGACCTGCTATGTGCTTAAAACTAGGTTAGTTTTTTTTTTTAAAAAAAAGAAGATAATCACGATATACCAAAGCTGAAAGCTAAACTGGAAAGTAAAAATAATAATAATAAAAAATCTTGAAGGAAAGAAATGGGAAATCCGTTTTGTGTTGTTGCTAAGAAAATACATAGATATATCCACAAAGTCACAGAGAGTCAAACTCAGTGGAATGTGGTGGAGTTAAGTAAGTACCAGCTATGGATTTTGTGTCATATCAGGTCATTCACTTTGGCCCCAAAGTACACCCTATATGCATCATGCCTGCTCTGCTGCTAAATATTTCCTGGAAGTCTCTGCTAACAAAGACTCCGATTTCAGACTTTTGGCTGTGCTGAATTAGGTAACTGGACAGAGTTAGAGAAGCAAAGCATATTAATCATTCAGCTGCGCTGGACCACTTTGGCAAACATCTCCATGAGGAAAGAAGCCAGATCTTGAAACCTGTTATTTCCTATATATAGTAGAGATTATGTTCAATTTGATGTGGAAGTCCTTGGTTGACTTTACCAAAGAAAGGGCAAAATGTAAGATTTGGGTTGGATCAAGGTTTTTATAGTAGGTGGATGTCCGGTGAGCTGAACCAATATAACAATATAACACAGGGGTAGGCAACCGTGGCTCTTTTATGACTTGTGGACTTCAACTCCCAGAATTCCTGAGCCAGCATGGCTCAGCATGGAAACTTCTCCCTTTCCCTTCAGCATGGCTGGCTCAGGAATTCTGGGAGTTGAAGTCCACGAGTCATAAAAGAGCCAAGGTTGCCTACGCCTGGTATAAGAGAACTGAAAAGGACTTTGGAGGTCTTCTAGTCCAACCCCCTGCTCAATCAGGAAACCCTATACCATTTCAAGCAAGATTGGTTCTCCAATTTCTTATTGAAAACCTTCAATGTTGGAGCACCCACAACTTCTGAAGGCAAGCTGTTCCGCTAATTAATTGTTCTAGCTGTCAGGAAATTTCTCCTTAGTTTTAGGTTGCTTCTCTCCTTGATTAGTTTTGATTATGAAACTCCTGGATACATTACTTCTCCTTTATGAATACATTTTCTTGGCAACCATAACTCATTTGTATTTCCTTCCTGCAGGTTTAAATTATTATTTTTGAGCTGAGAAATATTTTTCTTCTCCAATTAATCCTACTTCAGAAAAAAAAAGAAGATAAATATATTTTTGTCTCTCCTATAACAATCCAAATAAAGTTTAGATGGGATAATGACTAGGGCTTAAACTGACGTGAAAGTGACAATACATAACACTTTAGTTCAGGCAAAAATCAGGTCATCAAGCCTAACTGTATATAAATCTAGCTGAATCTTTTATGGACGTAGATATTGTTTCTAATTCACAAAGACACTTTTATCAGATCTATTGTGTAGTGGGTTTCAGTAGGCAAGGAGCAGACCAGCATAGTTACAACATCATTTATTGACTCAAACTAGAACTAGAGAACTGCAGGCAATTGCCTGCAATTTATAGTCTGAGCCCACAGGGCCTTAACCAATCACAATACTTGAAAAAGCCCGCCCAAATATGAATGTTCAAAGTTTCCCTCCAAAACAGTTGGAGTTAACCATCAGGGTCATTTAAAGGTTAGTTTCATTTTAGCTTCACAAGTAGTTGGAATTAAGTTAGTTTCACTTTAGCAGGGATTAACACAACTTTTTGTTTATTATTATTAATTTTTTTTACAATTTTATAATAAAATCCCTCTCCCACTGCCTCCCTACCCTCCCAGAAACCCTCCCCCCATCTTCCCAGAGCTGAATACAGGTTAACTAAAATTAAAAAATACAAAACATTTAAACTTAAATAAACCTCAAACAAATATTACATTAAAAAAAAACAAATTTTTAAGTACTTTAAGTCCAATATATATATATAATAAAAATACTTATTATCTTAAACTTTACACATAAATTATTCAAAAGCTAAATAATATCTTTTAATATCATACTTATAATGTATAAAGTTTATCCATCTTTTCCACACCAAGAGATATTTCTCTTGCGATTGATCTTTCAAATAAGCCGAAATTTTTGCCATTTCAGATAAGTAAGAAACTTTTAAAAACCATTTCTCCAAAGTAGGCAAAAATTCCTTCTTCCAATATTGTCCTATCAACAATCTTGCCGCTGTGATTAAATTTAACAAAATAATTTCTTTATCATCACAATCAACAATAATACCTAACAAAAACAATTGTGGAGTGAATTTTATCCTTCCATTAAAATTTTTTTGAATATTCCACCATATCTTTATCCAAAAAACTTTTATGCTTTTACATGACCACCAAATATGATAATACATTGCATCCAGACAACCACATCTCCAACATTTAGGTTGCAAATTTGAATACTTACGAGACATCTTTTGTGGATCAAGGTACCATCTATAAAACATTTTATAAAAATTTTCCCATAAATTTTGAGCTTGCGTAAATTTAACATTCCTCACCCAAATGTTCTCGCATGTTTCTAATAAAACTGGCTCATCAAAATTTTGAGCCCATTTGACCATGCAATCTAACACAACTTTATATATACAGTATATTCAATACATAACAAGATCTTCCTTTCTAAATGTGTTTAAAATACTATTTTGACTTGACCTTGTTAAACTTGACAAGGAACATCTAAGTTTGGAATACAGAGCAACTCAGAAGTGACCACTTTTTGTTGTTATTAGACGCTAAATTGTGTCTGACACTTTGCAATCCCATTAAGGTGACCAACTTTTTTACAATGAAAAGAAATTTCTTTTACAAAGAAATTGACGAAAAAATATTGTAAATAAAAGAAACATTTTATTCATTGCAACAATAATACAGAATACACTATAATATGATAAATGCATAATAAAAAACATTTGTAACAATAACATTTTATATTGTAATTATGCCATGCCCCCGCCTGCAGCCGACCCGCCAGCACTGCTGCCCCGCCGTGTAGAGTGGGCCCCGCAGCTCCCAAAGCACCAGCTGCACCAGCTCTGGCTCCGGCCCTGGGGGGCAGCCCGCTGTCAACACACCCTGCCTGCAGCTGCCCCGCCAGCACCACCACCCATCCTGCACAGCCCTGTGTAGAGCAGGCCCCACAGCTCCCACAGCATGGGGGGCAGCCGGCCACTGCCATCCTTCACACCCTCACCCTGCAGCAGCCCCACCACCCCTGCCTCTTGTGCCCGCAGCCATCATTGCCCTAGCAGGGCCGAAGATCAAGAGAAAGTTACCGTGGCGTCGCCGCTCCAGTCTCCTTCAGGTATCTTTGGGACTAACTAGGAGATGGTGTAGTTGGGTAGCAGGGAGGGGTGCAAAGTTCCTCCCAATTTGCCTTCATTGCAGACAACTTACATGTCCAAAGTTTGCTGGCTGGGTGGTTTGGTGCGTTCAACAGCAATTCCTATTGGCTTTAGAAAGCCAATAGGGGGAGTAGCACAGCTCATGCAAAAATTGAAAAAAAAAACATCAAAAAGGTGCCGTAATGCCATTTTGAGTGTTCTATGAGAAAAAAAAAGCCCTGCAGATTAGTCTTCAAATATCGAAAAGGAGGACATGTAGGAGGACACTTTTCGAGGGAGGACAGAACTCACAAAAGGAGGACTGTCTTCCCTAAAGGAGGATGGTTGGTCTCCTTAAATCCCATGGACTACAGCATGCCAGCCCCCCCCCATCCTCCACTGTCTCCAGGAGTTTGCCCAAACTCATGTTCATTGCATTGCTGACACTATCTGACCATCTCCTCCTCTGCTGTCCCCTTCTCCTTTTGCCTTCCATCTTTCCCAACTTCAGGAGTTCTTTCTTCTCATTTGGTGGCCAAAGTATTTGAGATCAGCTTCAGTGTCTCTCCTTCCAAGAACAGTAAAAGAACAGTCAGGACTGTTTTCCTTTACGGTTGACTGATTTGATCTCCTTCTAGTCCAAGGGACTCTTAAGAGTCTTCTCCAACACTGCAATTTGAAAGCAGAAGGGACCATTGGATATGGTCCAAAAAAAAAAATGCCACACAATGCAAATATCTCTAGGACAATCAGGCAATTCATTTCTTCAAGCTACATTCAATCCAAGCATTTACTGATCTGGTTTTGTAGCAGAAAGTTCCAAATGCAGAACGATTTCCTTCCTGTCAGAATAATGTTCATATTCATATTAGTAAAGTTGGAAGGGACCTTGGAGGTCATCTAGTCCAACCCCCTGCTCGGGCAGGAAACCCTACACCATTTCGGACAAGTGGCTGTCCAGTCTCTTCTTAAAAACTTCCAGTGTTGGAGCATTTACTGCTTCTGGAGGCAGGCTGTTCCACTGATTAATTGTTCTCACTGTCAGGAAGTTTCTCCTTAGTTCTAGGTTGCTTCTCTCCTTGATTAGTTTCCACCCGTTGCTTCTTGTCCTGCCTTCAGGTGCTTTGGAAAATAGCTTAATTCCCTCTTCTTTATGGCAGCCCCTGAGATATTGGAATACTGCTATCATGTCCCCCCTTGTCCTTCTCTTCGTTAAACTAGACATACCCAATTCTCGCAACCGTTCCTTATATGTTTTAGCCTCCAGTCCCCTAATCATCTTTGTTGCTCTTCTCTGTACTCTTTCTAGAGTCTCAACATCTTTTTTACATCGTGGTGACCAAAACTGGATGCAGTATTCCAAGTGTGGCCTTACCAAGGCATTGAAGAGTGGTATTAATACTTCACGTGATCTTGATTCTATCCCTCTGTTAATGCAGCCTAGCACTGTGTTGGCCTTTTTGGCAGCTGCAGCACACTGCTGGCTCATATTTAGGTGATTGTCTACTAGGACTCCGAGGTCCCTCTCACAGTTACTACTATTGAGCATGGTGCCACTTATGCTGTACTTGTGCATTTGGTTTTTATTGCCTAAATGTAGAACCTTGCTTTTTTCACCATTGAATTTCATTTTGTTAGTTAGTGCCCAAATAATGATTATTTACTATCAGAAGCAGGGATCACAAATAATTCTAATGACAAAGAAATGGTAGGACATTTTGTTTAAACTCTTAAGCTATCGAAAGCATTAGGCAGATCTCTCGTGTCTGATGCCGAGACGAAGCATTTAGCAGGAGTTAGTGCATTTCTGTTTATTTTGTACATTTTTCCTTATTCTTCTAAGCTTAGTCACTTATGTGAGAAGTAAGTCTTCATCCTGGTTCATCCAAGCCAGGAATAAATAGGCAACATGGAGACTGCTTTGGGAAGAAGGTTACAGTTTATTGAAGAAGCAGAAAGATGGCCCTTGCAGGAAGGAGCAGAGGAGAGGAAAGAGATTGAGCCCATGGGCAGTAGGATTTTTATACCCTCTGTAGCCTTGTTTGGAATAGTTTCCTGTTCCTGTGGCATGAACTTTGAGGCTGTTTCTGAGTGTTTGTCTAGGCCTTGATATCTGTGGTTTAATCCTATTATCATATCCTGCTTCCGAGGTAATGGGGCTAATGACTCCTAGAGTTTGGGTGGGGTATGCAGATCTTCTCTTTGTCTTCCTGATTGCTCTGGCTCCAATTCTCTGATGGTTTTACATCTGCATTTGTATGGGGCTAGTTCTTGCTTGGGGCAGAGAGATAGATTTGGGGCAAGGTTTGGTTTTAAAAAGTCCTTTTGAGGAAAAATATTTTTTTCTGCCCTTTTAATATTTCCTTCCCTCACTTATTGACTTTCATCAACAAAATTAGGCTATTCAGAGAGGCATCCCATGTTTCAATGACACATTTCAACAACTCTTCCAATTTCAGTTTCATTTCTATAACAAATTGTTGATATTCTTGGAAATGAATTTAGATGAAACCCTTTTAAATGTATTTTTAATTGGCCTCATCCTCTTAATACTACTCTATGACAGTAATAAAGGCTTGATTTAATTTAATTTAAATGTAGTGGATGACTCAGTGTCCTTTTGAAAAGAATGGGAAGAAAGACAAGCTAGTCAATGTTTGGGGTGCAAAAATATATATCTGCAAAATACAAATAGGAATGTGTTTGTTAGTTTGCTAACAGAATATCAGATTTGGAAGGGATCTTGGAGGTCATCTGCTCAAGCAGGAAACCCTATACTATTTCAGAGAAGTGCTGTTCAATCTCTTCTTAAAAACATTCAGTGTTGGAGCATCCACAACTTCTGGATTTAATTGTTCTAACTCTCAGGAAATTTCTCCTTAGTTCTAGGTTGCTTCTCTCCTTGATTAGTTTCCATCCATTGCTTCTTATCCTGCCTTCAGGTGCTTTGGAGAATAGGTTAACCCCCTCTTCTTTGTGGCAGCCCCTGAGATATTGGAACACTGCTATCATGTCACCCCTCATCCTTCTCTTCATTAGACTAGACCAGACATGTCAAACACAAGGCCCGGGCACCGGATTCAGCCCACAAAGTGGTTTCATGTGGCCTGCGAAGGCATCCTGGAAACAGTGAGGGAATGGCCCCCACTGCCTTGGCCCTGGCCCAGGCCGGCCGGGAGCCAATATACAATTTTGTGGTGGCCATCTATGCTGAAACGCATTCAGTCTTAGCTCCACAAGGCCATCTAGAAACAGCGAGGAACTAGCCCCTGCCACGTCGGCCCCACCCCCTGGGTGCATGCTGGGGAGGTGTCACCCTTTGTGAGGAATGAAGAAATGGACCATGCCTTGGTGCTTGCTCCGGTCCCACCCCCTTCTTCCAGAGATCCTCAGATCTGTCCCACTCCTGCCCAGTCCCCCACGGGCAACCTTGACGCAAATGATGTAGAGCTGGCCCCGCCCACCCAGTAGGCCACACCCACTCCATCCATGCCCACCCAGTAGGCTGCACCCACTCTAGCCACACCCACCTGTCCCCCCCAAGGGCAACCACAATGCTGATGCGGCCCTCAGTGAAATTGAGTTTGACATCCCTGGACTAGACATACCCAATTCCTGCAATCATTCCTCAAATGTTTTAGCCTCCATACCTCTAATAAACTTTGTTCCTCTGCTCTCTTTCCAGAGTCTCAATATCTTTTTTATATCGTGGTGATCACCACTGGATTTTTGTTTAATGACATGGGCCTACTTTTCAGTTTGTTTAGCAGTTAAAAATACACAAATATCCTTCCTGGTTATTTCCAGCAGTCCTTCTCGAGAATCTTTTTCTTCCTTTGCAAAGGTAACAGAGTCACCATCAGAAGAAATTCTTGTTTACAATGCAGAAGACAAACCACTGCGATAGTTTGTATTAAAATCACAGCAGGGAGAACATGAAAGCCTCAAACATAAGAGAGAGCTGGGACTTTTCTGGTTTGTTCAAATAAGTGTCCAGCAAGTTATAATCATAAAATATAATAATGTCTCCCCGGACTGTTATTACCACCAACTGCCTATGGAATTCCTTAATTTTCTGAAACTTTTGAACGTAACAACGGAACATGCCACAGGCCTGAAATGCATTTTCTTTTGTTTTTTTTTCTCCAATGACAAGTATATTAGGAGAAAAAAGACAAACAGAGGACACAAAAATAGATCAAATACACACCAGGAAGACATTATATCAGAGCAAGAAGCTAACCCTTTAGATGATTTTTTTAAAAAAAGTCCACAACAATTGCAGAAATAAATTTCTGAAAAAGGAAAAGGCACTGATTAACTGAAACATTTTTCTGATCTCATGTGGGGGTCGGAGGAAAGATGTTTTAATGGGTGGGGAGGTAGAGGAGAATCAAAGTAGCACTTAAATCTAGGAATTATTTTCCGGAGATGCCATTTCCAAGCTATAATCTCTAATTTTCAGCATAGCTGTGTTATTATTGGCCTGTTGCACAGTCAGCCAGATGTTCAGACTGGATTTGCCATTCTTATCCATCTATTGGGTCCTTTTCAAAGACCTGGGATACAGAGATGCTGTGGTTTGATGGAGTTAAAAATTATCGTCACAGGATGTCAGGTGTTCCAAGTAAAGCTGCCCTTTGCAATTGACCAATGATGACTTTGTCAATGCCGATGGTGTTCAAGTGACGCTCTAGTAGTTGTTTTGGGATTGTATCCAAGGCACCTATTACTATTGTTACTATTTTTGCTTTCTTTTGCCACAGTCATTCTATTTCTTTATGCAGGTCTTTGCATTTTGTTATCTTCTCCAGTTCTTTCTCAGCAATACTTACTACTACTACTACTACTACTACTACTATTATTATTATTATTATTAACAATAGAATGCCAAGCATTGAGCAGTTTTTCAGGAAATCTGTGAGGGACTTTTTTTCCCCACTATCGTTCTTTCCTGAACATGTCAAACACGATAATAAATTTATGACTTCCATTTCTCTTTCTTCATCAGAGAAGGAAGATATTTATTATCTAGTAATGTTTCATTATCTGTGTGAATTTCCAGAATGCTATTTTCTCCTACCTAACCCCCCACCCCCCAGATATATAATCCAGTGTTTTGGGGGGGGAATGTTTTAAATGTTGAAAAGTGCTTTTTATAACCCAAGTGTTATGCTTCTTTTTGTCTGGCTTTCTCAATGGATTAACCTCAGATGCTGAGATATGTATCTATTCATATATGAATAAATAAGCAAGGCAAAATATAGGTTTGAATGCAATTAGATCAAATCACCTGTTCAAGTAAAATCTTTGACTGAATATGTTGATGACAGGTCAATCATCCAGGCCAAGGGTGTCTACAGGTTGAATCATGGCAACTGGATCAAACTTTGTTAATCTGAGATATTTCATTGCTCATCCAAGCAACTTCATCAGTCAGAGCAAAATTAATTAGTCAGATGGTAATTGGAATGTACCAATCCTTGTCAAAGTTGATGCTTTGAATTGAATACAAAGTTCCAAATAATCTTTGTTCTTAGTCAAATAAACACTGAATCAAATCCACCTGGCAACAATGTGGATCAACTGGATTCATTGCTATGAATCAACAATTTGAATCAAATCTTGGGTGATTCATACAAAAGCACCTTCTTTATCAAATAATGGAAGCCACAAAAACTTTCGATTAACTTACAATTCTTAAAGTCCTACGTGATAAGAAAAAGACATATTAAAATGCCCTAGGTCAACTCATTTCATGAAAGAAACTCTGGTTTATAATCGTAGTGGATGGTGCTTATATAAAGATGCTGGTGGTACAGCCAACTGTTTTTCAAAGCAAGAAAAATCCAAAACATTGTATTAAAAGCACAAGGGTTTTTAATATTGCCCAATATCTTAATCAGCAGCCAAGAAATCAAGGTCTGTCATAACCTGGTTTGTACATTTGAAACGATAGCCAGTAACAAATGTTTATAGGCCTGTTTAATGCAGGAATAATGCTGGGGAGTTTTATCTCTCTGTGGCAGCTTATCAGAGGTGGAGAGGGACAATATCTTCCATCAAAATGACATAAACTTGCCTTAATGGAAACAATTCATCTAGCACATTAGAAGGAGCGCATAACAATATTTTCTGCCGTTCATTAAGAATCTCAGACTAATGTATTCCTTTTGCCATGGTGAAGTTATGCATGATTTCTCATTGCTTCATACCTACTGCCATAACCTCAGAGTCCAATTTCAAAAGCTGGTGGGCAACAATAGAAAAGCTTACATCCGAGCGATAGCTACATAAATTAAACATGCCACAACATCTAATTGCCCATAGAACAAGTAAAATTAGATTCACAGAAGCAATATTTCTACGCAATGCTAGCCATGCTAATTGCTTGTGTAGAGAAAGGATTATTACTTGGCAAAAGTCTGGCCGCTGAAGTTCCCATTTTTAAGAACGGCCACTAAGGAGTTCTCTGAGCACGCTGCTTCCCCCCCCCCAATATCAGCTATGTAATAAAAAGTACTTACTCATTCAAATTAACTATCATCATTACACAAGTGTTGGTTCATAGCGGAAACTCAATTATGAACATTTGGGAGTCTGGCTTTCTTTCAGAAAGCGGCTGTTATATGTGCTTCTAAGGCATGATCCACAGTTTTCGTCCTACATGCTGCACGTTACATGCTCTAAGCCAGTGGTTCTCAACCTTTTTAATGCCGCAACCCCCAACCGGTCGTAAGTCGAGGACTACTCAACCGGTCGTAAGTTGAGGACTACTGAACTGGTGCAGCACTGTTTGCAGAATGGGACTTTGGCGGGTTCAGCAGGGCAGAGACAGCCTGGACAATTCCTATTGGCTTTTGAAAGCCAATAGAATTAGACTCTATTCAAGAGAGCCTATTCTATTGGCTTTCAAAAGCCAATAGAATAAAAGGGAGTAGCACAGCTAAGGAAAAGGGGAAAAAAATGGCGGACTGCGTTGTTTGGTGACCCCGATGAAATGGTCATTCAGCCCCAAATGGGGTCCCGACCCACACGTTGAGAACCACTGCTCTAAGCCCTTCCTCCAAAGCTTGAAAAGTCCATCACTTTTCAAAACTGCCTTTTCCATCCATTTGGAGGCAGGAAGTCAGAGAGAAGCTCAGCAAAAGTCCTACGGAAGAGTTTGGACAGCTAAAAAAAACATAGAGAAAGCCTTTAAAAGAAAACTACACATACAAAGCAACTGTTTTAGTTCATTTTAAAACATTGCCCAGCTACCATAGTCTTTGCTAAGTTGGAAAGTAGAGTACAAAGGTGGGTTTGTAGAATCTAGAGCAGGGGGTTGGACTAGAAGACCTCCAAGATCCCTTCCAACTCTTTTATTCTGTTATTCTATTCTTTGCATTTTTCTCCATAGCATACTAACCAGAGAATTTTATGGATTAGCTCTATATTTTAAGTACCCAAGTCCTGCTTTGTTTTGTTTTTGTTTTCATATGAGTAGGGAAAGGAAAGAAAAACTTTCTCTTTCCTGTTTATCTTTACTAAGCATTATCAGCCTTTGGTCTTCTTTATTACTTGCTCCATTTACCAACACCTACTTCCTTTTCTCTTGAGTTCAGCGTGTAGATAATGGGCAACTGGTTAAAAAATCTGGGACATAGGGATACAGTCAAGATTTAGCAGCAGGATTCTGAAAGTTATGTGGGAAGAATCCAGAGAAAGAAATATTTTGGGAAATATTAGAAAGGCAGAATATATTTTCCCAAAGGAATAATGGATAAGATCTTTAAAAAAGCAGAAATCAGCCCCAGCCCCGAGGCAGAGGCCAGCTTTTAGAAATGCAAATTCAATACTCCATTCAGGAAGTTTGGAGCCAGTAAGCTAGAAATTAGGAAGACAAAGATATCTAAAATCCACATACCCCCACCCAAATTCTAAGGACAGAATAGGATTAACCCACCAATATCAAAAGGGCACACTCAGACTCAGGTCAAAGTACATGACACAGGAAATACAAAGCCTCAAACAGGAACAGGAAACAACCTCAAGAGCCCCAGAAGATATAAAAGCCCACCACTCTGCTCCATATGGTCAGTTGTTTTTCCTGGGCCATCTTTCTGTCTGGCTCTCCTTTTCAATAAACTACAACATTCTTTCTAAAGCAGTCTCCATGTTGTTTATTCCCGGCTTGGACTGGACCCTGATGAAAATTTTTCTTTCAACAATTACATGTAGAGAATTCAGTGAAGAACTGACATTCTGAGGTATTATGGATCAAGTAGAACTTCTGCTTTGCTTTACATCTTCTCAATGAGCACTTATTCTTTTGGGCAGCCATAACAGATGCACAACAGATGCATCATTTGTTTCCTATACAAGGTACAAACATAACGTCTTCTTTAAGACTTGAATGCCATTTCTGAAGACTTCATGGATAATTTGATATAACTTCCTTGACAGCAGGATGGAAGTGTTTTCCACTAATTTCTGATGGGGTTTTTCTCGGTCTATTGCACAGTCACAAAATCATCTGGTAGTCCCAATACATTAAAAATAAATAAAATGGCCTGCAGGATATTGCAGCAGTTTATGTTACTACACCATCACTACCTATACATAGATGTATGTTTTCTCTGAGTGTACTTTACCAACTTGTAGATCTTTATCAGCATTATAACTTTGAACCAGGTCACTTATAACTGGGTTATTTTCATTCTGTCCAAAATTAGTCATTTGTCCTTTCTTCTTATGGACAAAATGATGGAGAAAAACCTGGCCTAATTTTTCAGTAATAAAGACAAAACAAAGCAGTAATTGAATATAAATCAAGTGCTGATTTGGATGCTTTGCCTTTCTTTCTGTAGAAGATTGCAGATGTTGTGTTATTAACTACTTTAGCTTTTGAAAACCTGCTCCTTTCTGAAGAATAATATGCTGTGATTAAATACTGTATTAGAAATCATTCTAATCAGATTATTGTTATTCCAGAACTGGGAAAATTGAAGTCAAATAACTTAATTACAGTAATTTGTCTCATTTAAGCTGAGCTGATCAAATATCAAAAAATAGTATTTATCAAACAAATTGAGGGGAAAATTGTGAAATATCAGAAATAATATTTGCAAATGTTATTAATCTTGCTGTCTGCAGATGGGCAGACATAAACTCATCTAGGGAGACTGGAGAGGAAACTGCATAGAAAAAAATATTCAATTTCATTTGCTTGCTTGTTTGTTCCCATTATTTGCAAACTAAGGGGAATTCTGACGCAGTTGTAGTCCTTGTTTTTAATGAAACCTACTTTTCTTGGCCAAATCAGCTCCAGTAGGACTCAAGTATGATTCAAAACTATTTAAATAATATCAGCATCTTATTAGAGGCTTCCAGAATGGAGTCCTTAAAGTTAATTGATCTTAATCAATAATTCCCATGGTTTTAAGCTGGGCTAGCTAAAAAAAAAATGGAACTAAAGTCCCTTGCATTCACGAAAATCCACGCTGACCTACACTTAGAAGTAGGAGTCATATCAGAGGGGGTCTCATGAATAATGTGTGTAGCTGTCAGGAAAGGAACTACAGTTATGGGCATAATTAACATTCTGAGATGGGACTTAAAAATCATATTCTTATTAGTTCTTAGTAATGCCTAAATCCTGGTTGTCTCTTACAAGCTGCAAGGCAGTAAACAAACCCTGAGAAACCATTTAAAAAGCACTAAGACTAAACTTATATTTCCATTGAAAAAAATCTACAACATTGTAAACCACACGTAGGTTAAAACTGCTCTGGGATGGCAGCAGAACAAAACACTTGAATTAAACAGAAGATCAGAGCAACTGGTGAGAATAAACATATAGTGAAGAAGGAAACTGTTAAGAAATATTTCACTCACTTCCCCCAGTCCCACCCCTATAGTTTCCCTATGTGAATCTCTTTCTGCATCACCCATTTGCAACTGTTTGGTACCAAACTCTGTTTGCAAATATGTTATGCCCATTATTCTATTCTGCTCTGATTCTATTCTATTCTATTCTATTCTATTCTATTCTATTCTATTCTATTCTATTCTATTTCTAATCAAGCCATGAAGATTGATTTGCCTGTGACTTATCTGAGTCCAACATATTTTAACAGGGGAGCTGTGATTTGACAATCATAACTTTCTTTTTAAATGTGTCTTAGAAGGGCAATGCCAGAATTTTGGAAACATGATTTTTGTAAAGTGGGGGAATTCCCCAAGGTTAATAATTCGGCATTTCTTCCTAAATCATGGAGAAATAATGGTTGCAAATGCATAATAGATGAAAATAGTGAAGTGGAGATTTAACATACTAATCTGAGTTTATGAGTATATGAAAGCTGTTGAAAAGAAGCCATCCGCATTGTATGCAAGCCTCTAAATTACAAAGACAATTACACAGTTTAAGATAAACACAATAAAAGTCTAATTTTTGCAACTTGAGAGGAATCTCCTTAATTGCTTCTAATCGTCCCCAAAGGAAAAAAAAAAACCGAATAGAATTGCTAATGGAATACGAATATTTTACCATTCATCAAGAATAATATATGATTAGAGATTTTTGCACACACTGTATTAATTTTGGCATAATTTTCTGCTTAAGTATAATAATATGCTCTGATGAAAGAATTAGAAAAATTAAGGATCTTGCATTTCAAGTAACTTATTTCTGATATATAAATTTGGTGTGGGGGGGTTTCTATGCAGTCTGAAGCTCTAGAATTGATTTTTCATTTACAGTACTGTATATACCCCAAAGAACTGTATTATTGTCCCAAGCCAAATAATTACCTCAAAAGAAGAGGCTGTGCTACATTTGCTGACTGTGATAATAGAATAGAGACAGGTGGAAGTAAATGGAGGAGATGGAAATAACAAAGAAAATGGCGGAAACAGATGCAGGAGAAACTCTGCTGTCCTATCAGAGAGAATAGGATGTCATTCAGCCTTCATCTCCTCATCTTTGACCATAAAAGGCACATTTATGCAAGGAAGAATCACTTCCATTCATAGAGATTTTCCACCATGAAAAGTAGGCTCTTCCAAGTTTCTCTGATGTAGATGCTTCTCTTCTACATATGAATGAGAGGAGACTGGTGAACATCCAACCAACTTTTTAAATCCCTCTCTGAAAAGGACCAGGCACTGGAATCAGTGTGTCTTATTTTTTAAAAAAAGATATTGAGACTCTAGAACAGGTGTGTCAAACTCGCAACTTTTTTTGCCATTGCCGGCAATGGGGTGGGCACGGTTTCACTATGATGCATCTGGCCTGTGGGTTGGCAGTTTGACACCCCTGCTCTAGAAAGACTGTGAATCCTTGATGGGGTATCCCTGAAGATCCATTTCAATCCAAAGCAAACTTAGAAATGGAATGAAGGTGTTGTTTTTTTTCAACAGCAAAAGGACTTGCTCCCTTTTCTTAATGTTAGGTGGAAGAGGAGGAGGAAGAGGAGGAGGAGGAGGAGGAGGAGGAGGAGGAGGAGAAGAAGAAGAAGAAGAAGAAGAAGAAGAAGAAGAAGAAGAAGAAGAAGAAGAAGAAGAAGAAGAAGAAGAAGAGAGGAGGAGGAGGAGGAGGAGAAGGAGAAGAAGGAGAAGAAGAGGAGGAGAAGAAGAGAAGAAGAAGAAGAAGAAGAAGAAGAAGAAGAAGAAGAAGAAGAAGAAGAAGAAGAAGAAGAAGAAGAAGAAGAAGAAGAAGAAGAAGAAGAAGAAGAAGAAGAAGAAGAAGAAGAAGAAGAAGAAGAAGAAGAAGAAGCAGAAGAAGAAGAAGAAGAAGAAGAAGAAGAAGAAGAAGAAGAAGAAGAAGAAGAAGAAGAAGAAGAAGAAGAGGAGGAGGAGGAGGAGGAGGAAGAAGGTTAGTAGAACTGTAGAACTGTAAAGTTTTACTAAGGAGTCAGAAGTATGAATCTGAAGAAGAAGAAGGAGGAGGAGGAGGAGGAGGAGGGGGGGGTCTATGCTGTAAAGTTGTACTAAGGAGTCAGAAGTGTGAATTCCCAGAATATGTGTAATGCTCAGCTAATTTAAGAATGATTGATCTGCACTTTGAATAGGAGAGTAATGGTGATTTTTCACTTAAGTAGAGAAGGTTTTTGATCCTGGCAATCTACTCCGAGTAGTGATAGACAACCAGGGCGATAAATGGCATCAACTAAACAAGCTATATGCAGGGAATTGAACATTTTTTCAAGGTCTGATATTCTTAGTCATTAACTAGTTAGTAGTGAGGGAAATGAAATAAGGAGGCTATCTTCTCAAGGTTACATTTAGGTTGTGTGAATGTGTGATAAAAACTTAAGGCTTTATGTCACTAACAGTCAGCAAAATAACACTCAGCCTTAGGTTATCAGTGAAATTGTTCTGGGAAATAAATTCTCCCATCACTTAGCAAACAGGCTGGTTCACTTCTCAGAGCTTCTTGATATGCAAGTTGAAAATCACCCATAGAAGATAGCTTCTTATGACTCCAGGCTTTGCAATAAAGTTCTTAATTAGCTGGAATTGATCACTTCCAGGGGGATAATAAGGATGTATAGTCCTCAAGCGTCCTTTGGAATAGGTGAGAACAAAGAGATAACATTTGATTTGAGAAGCATCAGGGTGATTTCCATAAAACACTTTTTCCCCACTACATGCAGGTGGAGAATGAACTTTGGCCCGCAGTGACTTAACATGAGGAAATTGGTCAGTGGAGATGACAAAAAGTCAGAAGGAAAAGCAAGTTGCTTGGCCGGTGTAGCTAATACTGGAGAGTATATTAATTCTGAGAAGAGTTAAGTCACCATGACATCAGTCTCTCCCCCATTGTTTTTAAACAGGAGCAAGAATTGCTGGGCAACTACTCCTGCAGATTACCAACAAGAATCAGGTAGCCCAAAGTCTAGTTGGGTCTCCCTTTTTCTAGCAAAATCCTTGCCCTTTGGGTTCTGTAGTCTAAGAACATTGTAATTATTATTCCAGCAACACCCCCCAAGAGCGCTTCAGGGTGTGAAGTGCTGACACAGAAAGCATTCTCTCAATGCAAAACAGTATCCGTGGACCTGTTCGGTATGAGAAGACATCCTCCTGGCCAACTGTAAAATATGAATATTTAAAGCCATTGTGCTCCTTTATCTCCTGCTGATAATGGTATTCTTTAAAAGAGCTGTAAGAGACAGCATGAACAGATGGTAGCTGGTTTTGCATTATCCTGCATCTCTTCAAATGTGCCACAGAAACTTACCATTCATTAATCTTCCATAGACTTCAGTAGCGCAGCAACTAAATTACACACACTCACACACGGAGGCCAACTCTGCTGTCAGGCTTAAAATTAAACCACGGCTGCACCATGCCAAGTCTTTTCACCAAACTCCACTATAAAACAGTTAGAAAAATAAACATTTAGCTTGGCGCCTGACCCAGGAGTCCTTGCCATGAAAAGAAGAAACCGCCACAGCATTTCAGCAAGTTGCACAGCAAGGGGAGCTGAGGAAGAAGAAATGGAAATTAGAGAAAGCTGGGGGGGGGGGAAATGTCTTTGTGTGAACCATCTTTGTATGGTTCCAGGTGGTTTTAATAGGTCATAATGCAAAAGAGGTTTTGATTTACAAAGCGTTTTGTGAATGCTTTGCCCCTTGAAACAATAGCAGCTAAACATGGTCAGCTAAGTCGGTTCCAATCGCATGACTGGTTCATGAATGGTTTCTACTCCATATGGAAGCTTACTGTATATATTCAGTTTCGGTCTGTTCCACCTCATAGCTCCCAAACACCTACCCACCCCAACTTTTTTTTTTTTTTTTTTTTGAAAACATAGAGGAACAATGTTACTACACTCAACAGAGCACAAGGTTTCTTTGTGCAAGTCAGTTCTGGATTTGCAACAGAGAGAGATTTGGTCTTCAGCAACTTCTGAGCATTTCAGTGCTCCTCTGAGTCCCCCTAAGCACCTCTTTCCACACCTTTGAACATTCCAATGTCTAAGGAGGCTGCCACAAAGAGGAGGGGGTCAACCTATTTTCCAAAGTACCAGAAGGCAGAACAAGAAGCAATGGATAGAAACAAATCAAGGAGAGAAGCAATGTAGAACTAAGGAGAAATTTCTGGACAGTGAGAACAATTGACCAGTGGAATGGCTTGCCTTCAAAAGTTGTGAGTGATCCATCATTGGAGGTTTTTAAGAAGAGGTTGGACAGCAATTTGTCCAGTATGTTACAGGGCCTCCTGCTTTTGCAGGGACTTGGACTAGAAGACTACCAAGGTCCCTTCCAATTCTGTTATTCTGTTTTATTCTGTTCTGATGCCAGGATAGGCCTTGGAATTAATGACAGTCCACAGAGAACAAAACTGATAGAGAAGATGCTCGCTCCTTTTCACCTTGGGGTCACCAGTTAGCTCATCCATCAAAGTTTAGTTTTTGGAAGCAGGAACCAAACAACCCAGATCTCTTCTGAAAAAGAATTATTTTTGCTTCCAAAGTCACACCCACATATCACAGATTCAAGAGAATTCTAATGGGAAAACTATAAATGTTCAATAGCTTCCTTTGCAGACATTCAGTGAAAATGTGTACGAAGAACTGCGGACAACGGACGCAGCAAACTGATGCCCTATAGATGTTACATGTATGGATTGCATGTAGCTTGTGAGGAAGGATTTTAAAAAGTTTATCATCTGACTTTAAACAGCAGATATAAAAGAGTTTGCTCATTTGGATTCTGCTGCCTTTAAATCAACCTTCCTTCCTTCCTCCCTCCCTCCCTTCCTTCCTTCCTTCCTTCCTTCCTTCCTTCCTTCCTTCCTTCCTTCCTTCCTTCCTTCCTTCCTTCCTTCCTTCTTCTTTTCCCAAAATGCCACATTTTCAGTTCACCAAGTTCTATTGATTTATCTTATCATTATCTTTCAAATGCAAATTTGAAGTTTTAATTTAGAAGCACTGCTATCTTTTAATTGCATCAGTTTTAGTAGAGAATTAGTATGACTATGCAATCTCTATAATCTGTATAATTATGGAGATTTCTGCAATGGGGATCATGAAACTTATATCTGGATTTCTCCCAGTATTTCACATATAATTTTCAGCTTCAGGTATTTGATGCAAAGTAAGCACCAGCAAAGAGGCCCAAGGAATCAAGTGAGAAGAAGAAGAAATAGTTGGAAACAACTTTCTAAGAAATGATGAATTTAGTTACTTGCGTGATCATCCATTACATATTGCTTACAGGGCCTTTTCAACTTAATAAAAATGGAGATGAAGTGGATTTGATTCATGGAAGCTTAGCTCATACAGTATGTCCACATCTCCCCTAATCTGAGAATTATTCTTAAAAACTCAGCTGCATCATCTCCAGAATGTAGCTGACACCAGCTGACTTCAGCTTTTCCTGATCCAATCTGGAAACAATCTTTTCTATCTCCTCCAAAACAAGCCTTGCGTGAAATATGTTGTTTTGGTGAGATCTAGCTGGTTTTGGCTGATGTAGATACACCCAACTTTTCTCTGATTGCTGCCAGTGTTCTCCAAGGTCATTTTGATATGAAATATTTTACTGGAATGATATAAATCTAGGTTCAAAACAACAGCAGCAACATTGAGCAGTAGATTAGGATCTAGAGAGATTCTGGTGTACTGTGCATTCAGGATTATTGGAAAGTTTTAGAGAAAGCTTTTTTTTTTCAAAGCTTTATTTGAGGGGCTGCCACCAAGAAGATAGGGGTCAATCCATTCTCAAAGCACCAGAAGGCAAGACAAGAAGCAACGGATAGAAACTAATCAAGAAGAGAAGCAACCTGGAATTAAGGAGAAACTTCCTAACAGTGAGAACAATTAACCAGTGGAACGGCTTACCTTTAATAGTTGTGGGTGCTTCATCACTGAACAGTCACTTCTCTGAAATGGTATAGGGTCTCCTGCTTGAGCAGGAGGTTGGACTAGAAGACCTCCAAAGTCCTTTTCAACTCTGTTATTCTATTCTATTCTGTTCTGTTCTGTTCTGTTCTTTGTTCTGAGATCATAATCTACAACATATCACGAGTCAAGTTCATAGATTAGAACTTCTTTTAGATCATGTCACTTTATGGGAGACAGTTATAAGATGTAATGTGTGTTATTCAGCAATAATTACAATAAACTGTAAGCTAATCCTTTACAATAATTATCTTCATAATATTTTAGAATGGTTGCTTATTTTGGGCAGAATTTAAGGATATTATGCACATGTGAACTTTTGGGGGGAATGATATAAGTTTCACTGTGGAATTTCGAAAGTTGGGTTTTGATGCAAAAGCTATTGTAGATTTTAATGAAGGTAACTGAACTTGGAACAACATGTAAATTTAGTAAAAGGGAGTATTAATAGCTTTGGCAATTTTAAGAATGCATTTCAAGATCTGAATTCTTTACCTTCCAGTAATTTATGCTTTTAGAAAGTTCCCTTTTTCTCTGAGAGCCCAAAGAACAGAACTCAAATGAAAGGAGCTGTTAAAGTTGTGGAACCAACAACAGAAATTAATCCAGAAAATAACATACCAGGGTTTATATTGATCCAAGAAATGGGAAGATGACTTATTAAGACAGTGGTTCTCAACCTATGGGTCGGGACCCCATTTGGGGTCGAATGACCATTTCACGGGGGTCGCCAAACCACGCTGTCCGCCATTTTTTTCCCCTTTTCCCTAGCTGTCCTACTCCCTCTTATTGGTGGCCACACCCACTTGGGGGTCACCACAACATGGGGAACTGTATTATGGGGTCATGGCATTAGAAAGGTTGAGAACCACTGTATTAAGAGATCATTTTCATGTACTTTTTATAAATGAAGTTATTGAAATGCTTTGCAAACTATTTTAAATTATTGCCATTTGGTAATAATTAATCTGTTCATAGAGTTTGCTAGAGAATGATCAATGCACCTTTGAGCATACTGAAGGAATTGGTGTTATCTTAATGATGTATTGATCAAGAAGAAAAATAAAGGCAAATATTAAAAGAAACAAACAAGTGCTGAATGAAGATATTGTAAAGATGACCATTTAATCTTTAGATTGATGTTAAAGTTACAGGCTTCAAGTTAATTTACCAGCAGCATATCATTCTAAAAATAAGAACTATATAGCCAAATTATTCTCATATGGTATGATATAGAAATGTTAGCTACAGGATTACTTTCAGTTGTACAAGATTTAATCAGTTTATTTATGAAACGATAGAAAAAGTAGTAACATATCATCCAGAAGATGACATTTTTAGAAAGCCAATAAATATTGTACCTATTAAGATTCAAAGATAGTTATTAATCTTGTACAAATATCAGCTGCAAGTTACACACAGACTATGGAAGGATTAGTAATGGCATATTCTTCAGCCAAAACATTTTTAATATGTGTTCAATAAAAATGATATTAATTATATTTCTAACACATGGGAAGGATTTGATGTTGAAGATGTTGAACAAATGTTGTTGTATATTTAGAGAATAAATGGAGAAACTTTGAGAATGTTAAGATATTATTTCCATACAGCTTTTGAAAGTAAGGAAAAGAGACTTTGCCAGATGATTTGAGACCTTACTGGAACTTAATTATGTTTTTATAAGGACTTTGTTTTAAAGGATGATCATATAGTCATTCTGCAGAAATTAAGAACCGAAATAATAAAATTCAACAGAGTCATTTAGAAATAAAACTAGGCAAAAGTTTTGTGTGCTCAAATAGATGCATAGTTCAAAGATGTACAATATGTTGCACACAAATACAAAATACAATGGATTAAAAAATAATTTCTTATTAAACATAATAAATGCTGTAACAATTATAACAAAAATAAAGAATCTGCTAATAATCTACCACCTTTCATAGTTGACATTTGACTTCCTGAATCACAAATTGGATAAGCTTATCTTACAGTCTTTAGTGCAATGTCTCCTTATGGAGTTTCAAATGTTTCTTGAAATTTAAACAATTAAAGTTAATCGAAGACACTCTGAAAAAAGATCCTGGCACAATAGTACATTTATCTACTATTGTCTAAGACTACATTTGCAGGGAATTGGTGTTTTCTTGGCTTCTGTTATCTAACTGGAGGCAATGAATTTGTTTGTCCTAGTAATAATCAGTTGATTCCTGGGGTTGTTTAAAGATTAGCATTATTGGGAGTGTTTGATAAACATGGATGATAGCAGTAGAGCAAGATTTCTCTTCTCTACTACTGGATGTATCCAGCAAGGGCAGTTTTATTTATCTGCTTATTGTACTGAGAGAGTCAACCATACAGTATTTATAGTATTCCTTAATAAAACTCTGTGTTGGAGAGAGGGAGGGAGGGAGGGAGGGAGGAAGGAAGGAAGGAAGGAAGGAAGGAAGGAAGGAAGGAAGGAAGGAAGGAAGGAAAAAAGGAAGAAAGAAAGAAAGAAAGAAAGAAAGAAAGAAAGAAAGAAAGAAAGAAAGTTAGTTTTCAGGGATTCTCTAGAAATAAGGCCATTCTTCACTTTCACTTAAACCAGGGGTGTCAAATTCGCAACATCACATGACATGTCGCGACATATCACAACTTTTTTTCTTTTTTTTAATTTTTTATTAATAATACAAAATTAAAAACACATTGGACATAGATATGACATCACTAGTTCCATCCATCTTCCGACATTTTACAGTAGAATTAGTACTCATATAGACATATAGTTCTTGAGCTTTGCTCACTATTTATAATATAATATTAACACTTTTCCCCTTATTTCTGTATATCTATTTGTCTTGGCTACCCTCTTATTGTCTATCCAATCATAAAATTGTTCCCAGATTTTGTAGTACTTAGTTTCACTTTTATCCTTGGGCAACTTTTTTTCAATTGCTGGCAATAGGGTGGATGCGGTTTCGGCATGATGCATCCAGCCCACAGGCCGGCAGTTTGACACCCCTGGCTCAATCTCTTCTAATGCATAGAATTTCACCCTACAAAAAATATCTGCTCAATTTACCACTGTGCTTAGGTTTACCCTTAGATCGAGACCACTTGCAGACACTAGAATTGTTTGTTCAAATATTTGGTGTTCTGAAACCAAATAAACAGAGCTCTAGCTGAATACTGAAGAAAATGAAAAATGAATCAACCCAAAGAATAAAAGATCAAACAGATATCAGTTGCGATGGTCACCCTTCCTACCTTAAAGCCACAACTCAAATGCAGTTCAGTTCCTTGTTATTTATAAGGGTCACTTAAGCTAAATTCATTTCTTCAGAACTTTTTAGAAACATCCATGTAGTTTTCCTGATTTTGTTACTGTCTTTGTCACTTTCTTAGACTAATCTAAGTCCTTCTGTGTCAATGTGGCTGGTCTTCCATTGAAATACTGATACTTAACTTTTATTACTCAATGAAGGTTTACTAAGTGTTGCTACCCACTGTAATTTTTATTCCATTCCCTTCTGAAATGGACAAAGAATGAAATAATGAATTAAGCATTCGGTGTGTAATGCCTAGTATAACTTTATCTTCCATTGGTAACACTGAGTGTTTCACTGCACTCAAGCACTGAAATTTTTAAACCCAGGCTCAATGGCCCTGGAAACGGACATGAACACTGTCTCCTATAGTCAACAATAACTAGCAGAGTAAAATCCGTAGGGATTCCTTTACCTTTACCTGTAAAGCATAACACGGCACAATCCAATTGTGCTTAAGCCAATGAGCCACAGTTAACATGGCCCTAGTGCAGTGTGTGGACCCAGGTATCAAGTTGCCCCCACATTGCTAGAAAAACCTTTTGCACAGCTAAGCTTCATTTTAATTGGAGCGAGGACCAAAGGGGTCAATCAAAGGTGCTATAGGAAGGGAAGAGTGTACACTAAAGAAAAAAATATAATCAGCTTACTCCCACCGAACTTGCAATTATCTTGATCCCTTGCCTGTCTGCACCAAAAATGACTTTTATCCCCTCACCCCTCCCAAAGGTTTTACAGAAGCCTAATGCTTAAAATTTGAAATGTTTTCTGCAATATATGCAAAGAAAGCCCATACAAACAAGGAAGGCTTCTTGGCTGATTGGATTAGGTAGCACTCTCTGATACACGTTAATAATGTAGCTAATGAGGAGCTGGATATGCAGGGCGTAGGAGGGCAAAAGCCAGCAGGAGGAAGCACAGGTTTAACTCTATATGTCACTTGGATGGTCTGACATTTTTATCTTTTTAATAGGAGATAGCATGAGTTGTATCTATATTGATTGCTTTGACTTGGCGAGACTAGTTTTGTTGTAGAGCATTTAGATGGAGGCATAATTCCTATAAATGGCTATTACCGTGTTTCCCTGAAAATAAGACCAGGTCTTATTTTTGGGGTAGGCCTTACCTCACCTCCGTCACCGACAACCCCACTCAGCCGGTCCACTTCTTCTGGGGCCGAAGTTCTGCAGCTGCATTCGGGCCTGCATTTTGCAGTCAGGCCTTTCCAGAAGGACTAAGCAGCCGAATACCAAGCTATGGATTGAATCCATAGCTTGATTCTTGGCTGCACAGGCCTTCCGGAAAGTTCTGTGACTGAGAAATGCAAACCTGGCTGCAGAAGAGGCCTCAGAAGAAATGGGCCAGCAAGGAGAGGCCTGGCTGCAAGGTAAGTGGGTGCAGGGCACATGAGGCAGCCCCACACCCCCACCCCTGCCCTAGCTTGATTTTTAGGTGTGTGCCTCACCCCAAAACTATTATTTTTGGGATAGGACTTGTGTTAGGCCCACCCCCCAAAATCAAGCTAGGGCTTATTGTTGGTGTAGGTCTTACTTTTGGGAAAACATGGTATCTACCAGAACATTACATTGGCATTAAAACATTGTCTATATTATAATGGGTCTGATAAGAATCTGGTCAGTGAAAGCAGAATGTTCAGAGCTACAAAAATTCAGATGGCCACTAGATGACAGCAAAGTGTTTTAGAACACTCTCTGTATCTCTTGGCTGCCATCTAGTGTTGATATGGAGAATTGGTTGGATTTGGACTTGGGTAATCCAGATACAAGTCTATCCATCAATGTCATTGGGCCAGTCATTCTTTATCAGCCTGATGTGTCTTAGAAAATAATTGTTTAAGGAAGGGTTGAAAAGCAAGGTAAATAGTTATCCAATGATCCTCCATTTCATGGAGGTGATTTTTTTTTTCTGATTTTCTGATTCATTCATACGTATAAAGGAATCTCTTCCAGCCCAGAAGTCACTTTTTTGCTGGGAAAAAAAAGAACTGTTATTGAAAGCAGTCAATTAATATTAGAATAGAAGCCAAAGATGCTAATATGGCATGATTCCACCCTAACATTTGTGCTGTAAGGAGCTGCTGAGTGTAAATCTGTTTTCTACCAGCTGAGCAACATCTGTAAAATAAGCTGTCATTAATGTGAGGGATCTTTGTTCACTCCCAGTCCAGCCAATTTATATTATCGCACTTTTTATGAGTTTTCCTGCTGCCTGGCAAACTTCAGCTAATATCAGACACTGCTGGGAAGATTCCATCAGTGCATCCGACAGAACTAGCAAAGTCCTCCCTCCCTGTTTGAGTTGCTTGGGAACTGGACTCCCTGCCTATTGGCCTTTCTCATTCTCCCAACAAATTTAACGGATGTTAATGCAGACACTGAGAACAATTGAACACAGTGATAGCGTTTAACAGTTAATTCCCCTTCTGCCTAAGCCTCACACTGTAGCATTTTGGTATGTGGCAGCAATGAAGAAAAAGGTGCTGCTGATTGGGAAAATGATGTTTGCATAACCGTAAGAACCACTCTGCATAAAGTCAATCCACTTCAGTGATGCATGTCTTCCACGTACAGTCGTAAACAAGGTATAATTTATTTAATAAACCATTGGCTAAAGGGTTGGTGTCGCCAAGAAAACTTTGGTTTCCTGCATCATGGATTGCACTTCTTACATGAAGGACTATTGGCAAGGGATGAGCTACACTTCACGAAAACAGGCAAAAATATACTTGGAAAAAGACTGGCTCAACTCACCAAGAGGGCTTTAAACTAAAACTGAGGGGGAGGGTGACCAATCTCTAGAAACTCTAGAACCCAAAACCAATCACAAATCCCAAGAAAGCAAATTAAACAATGAGGTAAGCAGAGATGAAAAAGTAGAAGAACTCAAACAACAACCAGGATGTTGAGACTTTGGAAAAAGTGCAAAGAAGAACATCTAAGACAGTGGTTCTCAACCTTTTTAATGCCGTGACCACAACCGGTCGTAATTCGAGGACTTTCCCTGCCCGGGAGCACCGCACATGCATGGTGCCACCCCCTGCATCGGCCGAGGCGTAGCTGGCAAGCAGCAGAGATGGTGCAGGCCGACCACCGGCTGGGCCACCAGCTGGCCCAGCCCAAGAGAGGTAAGGCACCCGCCGGGCCCCACGCGCACCAGCAACCCTCCCTGCACCTGCCAGCCTCCCACCTCTCACCCCTGGCCCTCTTTTACTTACATTTTTAGTAGTTGCTCAGCAGGGAGGGGTGGAAACTTACAGATAGCTCGCCTTTGCTGCAGACAACTTGCAGCACCGTTTGCAGAATGGGACTTTTGGCGGGCTCAGCAGGGCAGAGACAGCCTGGACAATTCCTATTGCTTTTGAAAGCCAACAGAATTAGACTCTATTCAAGAGAGTCTATTCTATTGGCTTTCAAAAGCCAATAGAATAAAAGGGAGTAGCACAGCTAAGGAAAAGGGGGGAAAAATGGTGGACTGCGTTGTTTGGCAACCCCCGTGAAATGGTCATTCGACCGCAAATGGGGTCCTGACCCACAGGTTGAGAACCACTGATCTAAGATGATCAAAGGCCTGGAGACAAAAACACATGAAGAACAGTTGCAGGAATTGGCTATGGCCAGTCTAGAGAAAAGAAGGTCTAGGGTGACATGATAGCAGTATTCCAGTGTTTGAGGGACTGCCACAAAGAAGAGTGGGGGTCAACTTATTTTCCAAAGCACCAGAAGGAAGACAAGAAACAATGGATGGAAATTAATCAAGGAGATGAGCAACCTGGAATGAAAGACTTTCTAACAGTGAGGACAATTAACAAGTGGAACAGCTTGCCTTCAGAAATTGTAGATGCTTCATCGCTGGAGGTATTTAAGAAAAGACTTGGCAGGCATCTAACTATCAGGGTCTCCTCCTTGAGCAGGGGGTTGGATTCAAAGACCTCCAAAGTCCCTCCCAGTTCTATTCTGATTTTATTTCATTCCTACATTTCATTTATATTCTTAATGGGATTTACTGCAAATATGTTCCTTCGAAAGCTTTTAATTTTTTCAGCTCTTTAGCGCCATCTTTAAAGATGGGTTTCAGGGAAAGAAAAATGTAACTGCTGAATTTATCATCGCCCACCTAAAATGAGAGGATTTTTTTTTTTTTAGAACTTTCCTTTATCTGATACGTTTTAGGTTAAGTCCATCCTTCATCAACTCCAATTTCTACATGAGTCTATTCATTTCAGGATTAAGAACCGGCTTCCTTATTAAGAACCTCCCTCTGCCAGATCAAAAGGCTTTCTGTGAAGCTGCAGCCTCCAAACAAACCTTGCATTTCTCTAATTTATTTCTCTAGTCTGAATTTTTCCCCTGACAATATATCATCTGAAAATACAGTATTGATCCTAAGAGAGCTGTCTGCCGAATGTAACATTGCCTGCTCACAGGCTTGTGTTTTCCCCTTTTCTCTACCTGACTTCATTGACAGGTGAAAGATTTACAGCCCAAGGTGTGTAAAGTCAGAAATGGCAAGCCACAAGTCTTATCATACCACCTTCCACATAAGTTTTCAAAGCTCTTATTTATTTATTTTATTTATTTATGAGACTTATATACCGCTTTAAGTGCAAGCACTCTCTAAGCGGTGTACACCAGTAAGCAATGTATATATATATTTACATTGCCCCCAACAATCTGGATCCTCATTTTACCTACCCCGGAAGGATGGAAGGCTGAGTCAACCTTGAGCCGGTGAGATTTGAACCGCTGATCTGCTGAACACAGCTAAAGTGGCCTGCAGTACTGCACTCTAACTGCTGCACCATCTCGGCTCTTGGTTTAGGACTCAAGATCTGGTAGGAACACACTGTTCCTTTTGTCTGTTTTCAATATTTTGGCAAAGACTTACCTTCCAGGGTTGGAATCAGTTTCAAAGCACTTTTAAAAAATCATTCAAACCCTATGAAGTTGTTGATTTCACCTCCCAAAATATTCCTCTTTCTGTATTCAGGAAGAGAAATCAGTGGGTATGAAAGGAAGCCCGCCGACAAGAAGAGATTGTCATGAAACCATCTCACACATAAAGGCTATTAGATGTTCTGAACGGGCCAGTGACATTTTTTTTTATTGTATCAGGAAGCTCTGGATCATAGGGCAGTAATAATTTGGATCTGGATTTGAAAATCAGCATGGTATGAAAAGTGGCCTTGCATTGTTCCTCTGCAGCTCATAAGAGCCAGCTTGATTGAAGCTTTAATAAAACTAACACTACTTTCTTGACTTATTCTCCTCTTTTCTTCTTAATCTTCTCTTCAAGATTAAACTCATCAGCACTTGACAAAAACTGCAAATAACAGCCAGATGCAGGAGCTGGCTTTATCTTTTTATGCAAGTATGTGGTGCTAATTAGTGCAAATTGATTAAACTTTAATTGCCTGATCCATGGCTAATTAATATTTATAAGATGAATGAGTAGGAAAACCAGACATTTATTAAAACACTTTAATGATTTTTCATATGTTTTGACAAAGCAAAGCAAATAGATGTTAAGAGTCAAAGGGAGCCAGACTCAGTGATTTTCCCCGAATTTCTGTTCTATGTTTATCATTGAAACTCACTTTGGGGTATTATTTTTCCTCCTACCTTTACATGGACCAGTCTTCACCACTTTCTGAACAAAACAAAATTCAACTTAGCCATTGTGGTTGAATAAAATAGAATTCTTTATTGGCCAAGTGTGGTTGGACACACAAGGAATTTGGACACACAAGGAATGGTATTACAGAGGCAAAAACCCAACCTAAACAAGATTTTGTCTCCTGAACAGTACAGTCTGCTAGGGTGAGCAGCTATAATAAATGCAAACAAACGAACAAATAAAGTGTGTTAGTTGAAGTGGATTCTTCCTGGGTATTTATTTATTTTTTTTTAAAGTACCATCTGGAATTAAAAGAGCTAAGACAAAATACTTCCTTCCTGTCCGCTGAACAAGGCTGGTCAGACTAAGAAACCAACACTGTGTAGGTCAGGACTTCTTTGTTGTTGTTGCTGCTGCAGTTGTTGTTGTTATTTACGGCTATAGTGCAGAATCTTGCAAGTGTGAATGTGCTTCCCCGCCCCTCAATTTATCTTCATGTGAATGAGGGAGGGTCTTGTCTGAGAAGTGATGCTTATTTAATCATCGCCCTAGTGCAGTGGTTCTCAACCTGTGGGTCGGGACCCCATTTGGGGTCGAACGACCATTTCACAGGGGTTGCCAAACAAGGCTGTCCGCCATTTTTCCCCCTTTTCTTTGACCATGCCCCTGGCACCCAGTGATGTATAAATGGTTGGGGGTCACCACAACTTGGGGAACTGTATTATGGGGTCGCAGCATTAGAAAGCTTGAGAACCACTGCCCTAGTGGTAATTTTTCTTCTGCCCCTCAAGGAAATTTCCTGGGCCTCTCTAAACTTCCTTTTCAGTGGTCACCCAGCTCACACTCACTCTGTACAGCATGCAAGAAGATTAAATACTATCCTAAAAGCTATGCATATCAAAATAAAACAAAACTGGTGAGCAATACAGGACATTAAGCAATTTGTACACCTTTCCTTTCTAGAGACAGAGTCACTGAATGCTCTGGCCCAATGCCCATTATCTTCAGCCAAGTCTTCAGAGCCTTGAAAAAAGACCAAAAAAGGTCATATGTCAAGGAGATGGTGGATGAGAGTGTGGTGAAGAAGCTGTTCCAAAGAAACAGGCACCGTGACAGAGAAGTCATACTAATGGGTTCCATCAGACGACATTACTTAATAAAAGGGCCTGCCGCAGGCTCACTCACTAGAGCTGGTAGGATGGGCAAAAGTAATAGAAGACAGGTGGTCCATGAAGTCATGGACCATGAAGTGCCATGAAATGCCATGAAGTCTTTCCGGGATATACTTACATTGTAACCTGACTTGTTAGATCAGTGGTGGCGAACCTATGGCACGCGTGCCAGAGGTGGGACTCAGAGCCCTCTCTGTGGGCATGTGTGCCGTCACCCCAGCCCCGCCTCCCCCCGTGGCCCCCTCCTCACCAGCAGCCCCCCTGGAGGAGAGTTGCCCCTGGGCGCGGCCTTCATGGAGCAGCACAGCCAAAGACATAGCCAACAGCAGGGAGAAGACTCCGCCCTCATGCTCCATAGCGTGCAGATGATGCTGCAGGCTGTGGGCAGAGGGCATGGCTGCTATGATGCTGCAGGGGTGCCTGGGTTATCTGCTGTGGCGGGCCATGGAGACGGTGCATGGCCCTGCGGGCAGGCGGGGCAGGGGGCAGGCGGGGGTGGAGCAGGCAAGACGGGAGGCAGAGTGGGGGCAGGGTGTGGTTTTTGGGCACTCGGTCTCTAGAAGGTTCGCCATCAATGTTTTAGATTATCCAAAAGTCTTAATGTCATAACGTACTTAACGAGTTGTAGACCTTTTGGGTTCCTTTCAAGATTCCAAAGCTTTATTTCCCTTTAGGTGATTCTGAGATTTCTTTTGAAATGCTACTCTTTCTCTGAATATGTTGCCATATGCATTTGTGGACCATGGATGGTCTCTGTTCAGAGATCATTTGCAACAGCTGAGTTGCATCTTGAACTTGTCTACTTCTCTTTAGCCCTTGGCTCTCCAATAGCCTACCATGGTGTATAGAGCTATCAGAGGGTGCTCAGTTATTGCTTCATTGGAGAATTATATGGTAGTTGATTTTTTTTTCTTTCGATACGTGCATTTTCCTTTATTCTTTTGATTTCTGTTGTTTATATAGAATCGGGTGGCCTTTTAAATTAAAAAAGAAAGCAAACAATTGTTATGAATGTTTAAAAAGTATCTCCACTCTGTGGATGTAAGCTGTGCAAACTTACTCCGTCCTTCGAAAAATTAGTAGGCAGGAACCCATAAAGCTGTTTGATTCCATATCTCTTTCTATTTTAAAATGTTTTCTTTTATCTCAACTGAAAAAGGGTAAATTATTTTCCCTTTCCCCCCTAAAGAATTACCTGCAGAATTGTTTGGGTGATTTTCTTTTTCCTCTAGCAAAACGATTTTTCACACACATAGACATGAAAGCACCACCTGTTGTTATTTTTTTTCCCGTTGATACGTTTCAGCAAATTATATTTCTTGTAATCCAGTCAACAGGCCAGTGCAAATCCTCCCTGATTTGATTTGAATTGGAAATTTGAGATACCAAGAGGACAGGAATTTATTTGAGTTTATAATTTGAGAATTTAGGGCAAACCAATTTGATCTGAACCACTTTGAATTTTGATTCAGAACAAGGATCTGTCTGTAGTGATAACGGTGAAGCCCCAAAATGCCTACAGCTGCCTTTTAATTTTTGTCCTTTTATTGGCAGAATGTATGAAAAATTGCAGATTCTCTAGAGGACACAAACCCACCAAATGGCAGCTGAATGTCTTCAGTGCTTTCAAAAATAATTTGTTGGGGAGAAAAAATAATCACCCTTGATTTTTTTTTTTTTTGAAATCGTGGGTTGCAGGAACAAGAAAGGACAGCACAAGAGTCTGTACATTGTTCAATAAGAAGAAACATTGTGCTAAGCAGCCCAAAGGTGCTTTTTCAAAAGGCAACTGGATTTTGTTTTTCCCTTGAAGACAATTCACTTCTCACCTAAGAAGCTTCTTCCATTCTAATTGAGTGATGGAGGATGGAAAGATTTACATTCCTTGCAGTCATCCGATTGTTAGCACTCTTTCTTAGAATTGTTGAGGCCCCTCGGGGGAGGGAATGGGAGGGTTGGGGAGGCTTGGGGGAAAATTGTTTTGTTTTTGTAAAATTTTTTAAAAAATTCAATAAAAAAAAAAGAATTGTTGAGGCCCCTTGGAGATTTCCCTGTGCCCTCAGGGTCACCTGAATAGTGCAAATGGGTGTGGAACCTTCTTGGAACTGCTGAAAGGACGGCATGGCAGTTCCAAGAAGGTTCCACGCCCATTTGCACTATTCAGGTGACCCTGAGGACACAGGTAAACCTCTAGGTGGCCTCAACAAGTCTCAGAAAGAGTGCTAACAACCAGATGACTGCAAGGAATTTAAGCAAGTAATGTCTTCAAGGAAAAAAACAAAGTCAGCTGCCTTCTGAAAAAGCACCTTAGGGACAATCATGACCTGGGTGACTGAGAATCTCCATAGACGTTGTGCTAAGCAATTACAGCAATGAGATATTTGGACAACTCTAACTGTTATTGCTTTCTATGAGTATTGCTTTCTCCTTCTAGGGTTGGGAGCTTTGCTACTTCCTATCCCTCTGTGTTCCAGGCTGCCAGGCACCTTGGCCTAGCTCAGTGGTTCTCAACCATTTTAATGCTGCAACCCCCAACCGGTTGTAAGTCGAGGACTACTCAACCGGTCGTAAGTCGAGGACTACTCAACTGGTGCAGCACTGTTTGCAGAATGGGACTTTTGGCGGGCTCAGCAGGGCAGAGACAGCCTGGACAATTCCTATTAGCTTTTGAAAGCCAATAGAATTAGACTCTATTCAAGAGAGTCTATTCTATTGGCTTTCAAAAGCCAATAGAATAAAAGGGAGTAGCACAGCTAAGGAAAAGGGGGAAAAAATGGAGGACTGCGTTGTTTGGTGACCCCCGTGAAATGGTCGTTCGACCCCAAATGGGGTCCCGACCCACAGGTTGAGAACCACTGGCCTAGCTTATTGGCAATTTTGGGTCCTCATCGGACGGCCTAACTTCATAGCTTCAGTGAAGTTGCCAGGTACAGCTTGGCATCTCCTTCTGGATGGGACTCAGAAGAACGTCCGTCAATAATGCAGCTTTTTTTTGTTGTTGCTCTGATTGCTTCATTTTGCAGAATAGTCAGAAGAACAGTGCAACTTTATCAACTTCTGATTCCCTGATAAAATTCAACCTTGGCCTGTTGGCAATTGCCATTGGCTAATTGTGCCATTCTGGTTCCTTCCAATCTTTTGGAAATAAATTGCAACATGTGGGAAAGAAAGGAAGCAATTGTAAAGGATTCTTTCAGACATTTGCATATCACAGTTGTTGTAGAATACAATTTTGGACATGTTTCCTTCCTCCCCTACTTTTAAAAAATCTGATTAGATCAGTCAGAGATGCTCAGAAAATAAGAGATGCCACACATGTCTCATTTGCAAACCATAAGATTTGGATTTTTTCCCCCCACAAGTGGATTTAATGGTTTTTGAGTCTATTATCAAATGGAGAATAGAACAGTTCATCTAAAATATTTCTGGAGGAAATGGAGATATGTATGTTAAACATTGGGGGGGGGCAGCAGGATTTCCACATTTTCATTTCATTTTTTATGAAAGTATCTGTTGTGCATTTTTATTGATTATTTACAGCAAAAACTTAGCAAGCATATCTCAATGGGAATAAGCTGTAATTTACTGCAGATAATGATGAATTCTCCAAGGCATAATTCTATTTCAGTATAACCATTTATATCTATTTTTCTATTCATTTTTTCAAGCTTATTTTTTACCACCTTCATAACCTTATCATTTTTTCACCCTTGAGATTCCAACGTGTTTTCTTTGAGCCGAATTCTGCAGACAGAAGGATTTTAGGAAGAAATGGTGTTTTGTCTTTTTTTTTTTTTAAATCTTGGGCAATTACAAATTAATCAAGTGTATTTTTACACCAACTGATTATTACATTTACCATCCTGCCAAGTTAAATATCAGAAGCTCACCGGTGGAAGCTTAAAAATGTGAAGGAAGTTTCTGTAAATCTTGGGAGTGCTTAGCACAATGATTATTCAATAGTGTAGTAAAAATAATCACAATGTTGAAACATCAGCATCCTGCTGATACAGCATGAAAAAAATGTGTGGTGGACCCACGCAATGCTTTTTTTTCCCTTCATCCCCACCGCAGCTTCTAAAGAAATAGAATAATAAATTATAGGTCTTTTCAGTGTCCAAAAAGGAGCTCTCACTTCAGGTCTTCTGAATCTATTCACTTCATTTTCTTTTGATGTCACAATTAACTGGATCTCTGGAGAATGGAGTGTAGGATCATGGTGGATGTGGTTCTCCAGTTTTGCCCTACTGGGCTAAAATGTTGTTTCTGAAGGCAGCAGGGCCGCAGGAAGAAAATGCATTAAGGAGAGAGGGTGTTAGGAGAGCAAACGCCTGCAAAGCCTGTGAATTTATGAGAAGTGCATCACAAAGACAAATATTTCAGCTCCGCGGTTCCATTCAGGCTTTTCAGCTGTGTGTCCATAGCAAGTCAACGGCTAAATTGAAAAATCAATTCCAATTTAAATTATTGGAATAAAGAACACCAGGAGTCAGAGATAAAATGGCTTTGTTCACTGAGATCCTTTTTAATTGGAAAGTTATTTCTTCAGGGTATTCTAATGGTTCTGAGGGAAAGCTGCAGAATAAAGTTGATCAGCTGGGGAAGGTTAATAGCTAATGTACATTTCTAGCTACTCAGTGGGCTCCCGTCTTTATGACAGCCACATCACGACATGCAAAGTTGCACAATACTAAATCATTTTGATCTATGCAACCTACAGTACATTTTCTTCTCTCTTCCAAGAAATCATAGGAGGACATAAACTTGGAACATCCCAAGTACCTTGGCAGACACTACAAAGAAATAGCATTGTAGAGCCTTTGCTTTATTTGAGGTCATCTGCTTAAAATCCTGAAGGCTTGGAGTTAATAAGAACGCTTTTTGAATCAATCTGGACATTTGATTGGGTGATTTGTAAAAAGGACAAGACAACAACCGGTGGTGTACTAGTTTACCAAAGAGTTCTCTCAGCTGCAAATGAAAATGGTATAAAGAAGAAAGTGAGGCATGAATGTAATCTGAAGTTCTAAAGAAGCCCCAAAGATCTAAAGAAGTTCTAAATGTTTCTGAAGTTCTAAAGTTCTAAGTTTCCAAAGAAGTTTTAAGGAGGACACAAAATACAATCATAAAATGTGGGACTTAGGATTCTCAATTTTTCCTAGGTCTACATCTGCATTTAGCAAGGCCTTATGGTAGCTGTTCGAATCTGGACCATCATTGTCAAAAGGTTGAAGACAGAGTTGACCTCCTAGTACTCATATTGTGTCTACATTTCCACTCTGAGTAAATGAATTCAATTAGGAACGAAGAGAAGAAGACAGAAGGGAAAGCAGCGCATTTTGCAAGCAATAGCAATTCTCCTTTCTCCTCTTCAAACCATCTATTATCATCCCCTAGTACTGTGGTGGCGAACCTATGGCATGCATGCCACATGTGGCATGCAGAGCCCTCTCTGTGGGCACGCGTGCTGTCGCCCCAGTCCTAGGCCTTCAGCTGGGTTTTATCAATCAATCAATTTCAACTTCTCACGGGAAAAAAAAGATCTTGCAAAGTTGGAATTGATTGAGTGAACTTTTTAGTCCCACCCAGTCTGCTGTTACCACTGCAGCCACGCCCACCCAATGGGCCACGCCCACCCAATGGGCCACGCCCACCTGGCACCCAACAATACATAGGTGGGTTTTGGGTTGCAGTTTGGTCACTCGGTCTCTAAAAGGTTCACCATCACTGCCCTAGTACATTTATCACTAAGGCCCATGCTGGAAAAATAGCCAATAATCTAAGCAAGATTTTAGTGGTTTCTTTTTTCTTGCCTTAAAACAGACTCCAGTGGTAAGTGGGGTTATGATAAAAAATATTATGTGAAATTATGTGGTGGACAAAAAAAAAACAATTATAACTATTCTTCCTGCCCCCTCTGGAAGGGGATTATCCATTATAAAACTGCAGAGGAAAGTGTTTCAACTACATTATGACACATATCTGATGAAATTACCTAACTGAATTTTAGCACAAGGGGACTTTGAATGCACACTTTTTAATGAGAGTCATTGTATGAACAATGGAGGCAAGATGGCTCAGGGGTTACAGACACTGAACTGGTCAGCTGGAAGGTTGTCAGTCCAGGTTTGAAACCCAAGCACCACATGACAGGGTGACCTCCTATTCTTGTCCCAGCTCCTGCTTATCTAGCAATTTGAAAGCATGCAAATGCAAGTAGATAAATAGGTACCACTTTGGTAGGAAGGTAACAGTGTGTTTTAGGATAAAGTCATGCTGGTCACATAACCGCGGAAGTGTCTTCAGACAATGCTGGGTCCCTCGGCTAAGAAAGAGAGATGAACACCGCCACCTAGAGTCGGACACAACTGGATAGGGCAGTGATGGCGAATCTTTTAGAAACTGAGTGCCCAAACCACAACCCAAAACTCACTTATTTATTGCAAAGTACCAGGGCCGCATCAGCATTGTGGTGCCCTCAGGGGGGAACATGGAGGCTTGGCCCATTGGATGGGCATAGCTGCAGTTGTCACTGCAGACTGGGTGGGCATGCTGGGGTGGGCATGCCCACCTCAATGTTGCTCATGGGATGCCTGTGGAGGCTGGGCAGGGTTAGGGGAGATCCAGAGGGTCTCTGGTGGGTGGGGTGGTAGGCAGGAAGCCCAGCATAGATGGGGGGAGGCACGCAATCCTAGCTGGGACTGGGGAGCCATGGTGCCGATGGGGATCCGGCTTTCCCTGCTCGGGGTGGCCTTTGGTTTGCTGGGCATGGGCATGCTCTACCACCTCTACTCGAGATTGCTAGCTGGCCGCTTTGCCTCCTTTGTGCTGGGTGGAGCTTCTGCTCCGGGTGGTGGCAGTAAGCTGCTGGCAGTAGCACTGCGTGTGCCCTCAGAGAGGGCTCTAAGTGCTGCCTCTGGCACACGGGCCATAGATTCACCACCACTGGGATAGGGCAAACCTTTACCTCTATATGAACAATATTAATTTTATTTAAATATAAGTAAAACAAATGAAATGTAGCTTCTATCCTGGCCCCCACCAGATAACTTTTATAATCCATTGGATGGGGCTCACAGTTCCTGCTGTGTTTATGGAATATGCACCTGAGATTTAAAAACGGGGGGGGGGATGAGAAAAACACCAAGAAGGATAGAGAATATATAGTATCTTGGGTTTAGAATGTTTATAGTCACCTTTGTTCTGACAAGGGACAGGAATCCCTTAGAAATCTATCTAGGGCAGCAATAGATTAGCAGATTTAAATAAGCATTTAATTTGAAATTAATAAAACAGTTATGGTATGTGTTGAGAAAAGTTACTGAGGTTTGCTTAGTATATTTAATTAGAGCAAAAGAGATAAATCTTGGTGCCTCGTAATGAACTGAGACATGCAGATATAGTTAGTGTGTACTTAGGTTCCTATTATTAATGCATTAAACTTGTAAGAATGTTTAGGAATTTAATTAGCATTTAATAAGCTAGCTATAGCAAACGACTGTACTTAGATGTTAAATGTAAATTAATATTTTTAGTATTTAATTGATATTAACTAATTAATTGCTGTTTGTTACACGGCAAGTGGATTTACTTTTATAGATTTATCTGTAATGACTTATAGACTTATTTAATCTAAATTTCAAAGTGCTATTTTAAAAAAGCCTCCACCCAATGAAAATGAATTTATTGTAAGTTTTGGATAGACATCGGTGTTCGTGTGGGATGTAGGGATCATTTGAAGTGATGAAATGTAGTAAGGAGATGGTTACTCATGAGAAAGGGGGTTTATTCTAGAGCAGTGTTTCTCAACCTTGACAATTTTAAGGCTGGCTGTGGAATTCTGGGAGTTGAAGTCCACATGCCTTAAAATTGTCAAGGTTGAGAAATATTGTTCTAGAGAAAGAAGAGGCAAGTCAGTCTGGATATTTTGTGTCAGAGAAAGAAAGTGAAGACACCGTCTCCTGAATAGTTCATGGAATATATCAGGGGTCTTCAAACTTGGCCCTTTTATGACTTGTGGACTTCAACTCCCAGAATTCCTCAGCCAGGCACGCTGGCTGAGGAATTCTGGGAGTTGAAGTCCACAAGTCATAAAAGGGCCAAGTTTGAAGACCCCTGGAATATATGGAAAGGCAGATAGTAGAATGCTCAATCTGGCATGATTTTGTCTGTAGTTGTGAAGCAATATAAAGAACTCAGCTTGGAAGAATCATTTTTAGTTTTGGGCCTAGAGTTTGGCCAAAGTTCACTCCACATCTTTAGGAAGTTAGTCATCAGACATGAAAAGCACCCAAGCACTTTTGGCAATTTAGTAGATTTCTTCCATATGTGTTTCTTTGTCACTATGTTCTCTACATGGAGTGGGGAGGGAAGAGAAGGGAACAATTATGTGTCAGAAGGATGTACAACATAGAAGGAAAGAGTGCAGTGGAAGGCTGCTTATTCAGCTGATTAGAGCTGATTTTAAGGGAAAATGTCTGTTAGCTCCAGAGAGAGAGAGAATGAGAGGGCAGAATAGAGTCTCTGTGAGCAAGTAGGTAGCTATATAAATTTTCTAAATAAATAAACAATATGTCCTAGACCAGACATGTCAAACTCACAACGTCACGTGATGTCGCACAATGTATCGGGACAGTTTTGCCATTGCTGGCAATGGGGTGGGCGCGGCTTCCAGATGATGTTCTGGCCTGCAAGCCAGCAGTTTGACACCCCTGCTTGAGCAGGGGGCTTGACTAGAAGACCTCAAGGTCCCTTCCAGCTCTATTCTGATTGATTATATTGCCTCTATCAGGACATTATTCTGTAGAGCTGTCCTGGCAGATACATCTGTCTCTTTGTCTGTCTGTCTGTCCATCTGAATGCCTCTTTAGGTATATTGCCTTTATATCCATGCAATCAAAGCCAGCTCGAAGTTGATTCAAGACAGAAGACACAAATATTGCTGTTCCTTCTGCCTCAAATTTCACTGTCATCCTAAGGCTTCCAATCCTTTCAGTGTAATACTAGTTTGTTTGTTTTTTTCCCCCTAGATCGATCCCCTGCTGAAAATTGAAACCTGGTTGGTGGCTTTGAATCAGGAGAGAAGCTACATGTGATTAACATCCCATGTACTTTGAGTCTTACAACACTTACAGAAAAAATGAGATGAAAAGGCTAGTGGTGCTGATCAAATTGAACATATCACAGCAAGCCTTGTAATTAACGTGTTTCCAGAACATGACATGTTCTGAGTGTCATTCCCTTGGTTATTACAAATGGAATTAGTCCTTTTGCTGTCAGGCTGATATAAACTGCTGGATCTGTCATCAAGTAAAAGGACTATTCTCCATGTCTTTAGAGGATTTAAACATTTGAGTCCCATTTATTTCTCTCCTTGGCACCTGGAGATAGAAGCGCATCCCAAATGGGTTTGATCTGAAGTCAAATCAAAGTCCTTTTTTAATTTTGCAACATTTTTCACTTGTATTTTTTGTATAACATCTTCCATGTTAAAGGGCAATGAACTCCTGCTGATTGAAAGGACATCAATACAGGTGTGTTTACACCACCTAGGGCTAATATTTGGATGCAAAAATTCACACAGTCTCTAGATGGAAGCCATAAGGTACCCCCTACAAACATGCACACACACACCATTCAATGGTCATTTGCATTGCTTCAGGAGACTTAAGGTAAAGATTTATCTTGTCTGGTCATGTCTGAGTCCTTTTTCCTAGTCGAGGGAGCCAGCATTGTCTGAAGATGCTTTTGTGGTCATGTGACCAGCTTGATTATATGCCAACGTGCATATAGCTGTTAACTTCCCACCAAAATGGTACGTATTTATCTACTTGCATTTTGCATGCTTTTGAACTGCTAGATTGGGGGGACCTGGAGCAAGGGCGGGAGCTCACCCTGTCATGCAGTCTTGGCTCTCAGACTAACAACTTTCCAATTTATAAGACCAGCATCTTAACCACTAGACCTTCATTTCAGGAGGTTTACTTTCACAGAATTATACCTTCCATAGGTTATGTTGGTCAATGTTTTAATAAAGATTTTGATCTGAGCCCAAGCTAGCAGCTCTCAATTCTCACAGGAAGAATAATCTGGATTGTGTTAATTTTCGAGTAAATGGAAATATCTAACAATTATTCACTCATGTTTCAGAGAAATTCTTTATACCCATAGGTTTTTAAAACTACTTTTTACACTTCTTGGCTAGCTCATATATGAATCTAAATCACATGATTACTTTATGCAAAAGTTACTGATAAAGGAAGTAACTTATGTGATTTGCACATAACATCAGATGTTTTTGCATTGACGACAGATGGAAATGTAGCCATTTTCTTCCTTACGCTTTTAGAGTTAGATTATGCTGGGGAGGGGGGGATATGAATGAGAGTCCAGCTAGACATAATAACACTGAACCTAGCGTGAGAATCAAGGTTGTTGAAATCAGAGATGATAAAGAATTGGCAGGCTGGAGAGCTGGAGAAGAAGCGCAGGCTTCAAGCTAATTGGGGGATGTGATTTATGACTGTAAATTGGAGGAGGGAATTGTGCTTTGATACTATGTGCCCAGGGGTGGGGAATTCAGTTTTTGGCTTTGATTATGCACTGCCTATATTAAGCTACTCGAATAAAAGATTCTTTAAGGTAAACAATGCCTCGAAGTTCTTTTGAAGAGTTTCATCTATCGGATCCATGACAGTGTCACCAAGTCATATGAAACCCATTTCTGTGATGTTCTATAGCAACAAGCCTGCAAATAATGAATTGGTATTTTAGTTTAGATCATTTTATGAAATTGCTCTCAGCTTCCAAGTCAGTCCTGATGGCCTTCTCCTCCTCCTCCTCCTCCTCCACCTCCTCCACTGTCTTTCTCAAAACTTCATTTTGCTTTTAATCCTTCTCCTCTGGGTGTTGCTCACTTCCTTGTCCCACAAATCTCCTCTTGCTTTTAATGTCCATTTTGGATTTTAATCACAGCTAATTGACAACATTCTCTTCCCTCACCAAATTGACACATTTTGCCAGTTGTATTTCCTGAACAGCTGGAATATTTATGAATATTCTGTGTTGATGATTAGTGACATATGCTTCACTAGAAATGTGCCAGACATTTTCATTTCCATCCAGAAGTTTCCACTAAATGATGTAGCTATTAGAGAGATTGTGATGCATGTTATGGTTTTATTTAATAAGGAACATTTGTTCCATTTTTTTCCTGATAGGCCAATGTTTCTCAACCCTGGCAACTTTAAGACTGTGGATTTCAGCTCCCTTTAATTCTGTGAATTAAGGTCCACACATCTTAAAATTACCAAGGTTGAAAGACACTGTTGTAGGTACAGAATGTAAGTATTAAAATATCACATCTCAAAGGTTTTGACAGCCATGGACATCAGTGATAGACATAGTATCTTTGTCATAAAGATGAGATGAGACCATAGATTTGTAGAAGTAACTGTCAACAATCAATTGATAAGCCTATCCCTACCCTCAGCCCTAACCCACTTGGCTGGAGAGAAAAAAAGAATAGGATAGTTGTTGTCAATTGAGATAAAGACAAAAATGATGATGAAGATGAAGATGATGAAGATGAGGAGGAGGAGGAAGAAGAGGAAGAGGAGGAGAAGGAGAAGAAGGAGGTGGAGGAGGAGGAAGAGGAGGAGAAGGAGAAGAAGAAGGAGGAGAAGAAGAAGGAGGAGGAGGAGGAGAAGGAGGAGGAGGAACCACCTTGTTGGTAGTCCAGAGAAGAAGGAGAAGAAGGAGGAGGAGGAGAAGGAAGAGGAAGAGGAAGAAGAAGAGAGGAGGAGGAGGAGGAACCACCTTGTTGGTAGTCCAAAATGCAACAAGAGCCAAATGGCCAATAGTGCTGTAATAGAAACTAAATTTTAATTGTGTGCCTTCTGATAAGCCTTCCAAAAGTCAACAAGGTCAAGCTGGTGAGAGCAAACCAAAAGACCAGCATGGAATGAAGGATGTGAGACAAGTTTCCTCATGTTGTTTAATGCAATTTGCTTAATGCATGGCATTCTAGCTATTGATTAAATGCATTTCCTGCTTTTGGAAAATTATTAAGGTAATGGAGATAGGCAATCACGTGATCTTAGTCAAAGAGGCAGGTGCTTTATTGGAAACCTTATTAATACATTTATCTCAGCATTTTGCAAAATTCTGGTACTGTTTTCTCTTAAGCCTACAATCAGATTAAAATCCCAAAGAAGCATCTAGAGGACAATAAGAGTGTAATTTATGACTGTAACAGCCAAATTCGATTTTGGCAGAGAGCCTCATTTATGTTCAGAATTTAGGTACACAGTAATGGCTAAAACTCAGACTCATGGGAAATAGAAAATGGAACTTTCCCTGACGAACTATTAGAGGAACGTTAACTTTAGTTTTTTTAACTTGAAGCAATAACTGAAGCTGTGATTTTGACAAATGGCCAAACCCATTCTTCCTAACAGGTTTCAAAAGAAATGGTTTATTTAATGTCTGCAGTATTTGACATTTGCAAGAATATATCTAGAACGAGAGATCTATCTATCTATCTATCTATCTATCTATCTATCTATCTATCTATCTATCCATCCATCCATCCATCCATCCATCCACCTACCTACCTACCTACCTACCTACCTACCTACCTATCTATCAACATCTTGCCTTCAGAAGTTGTTGATGCTTCATCATTAGAGTTCTTTAAGAAGAAACTGAACAGCCACTTGTCTGAAATGGTATAGATCTCCTGCTTGAGCAGGGGGTTGGACTACAAGACCTTCAGGGTCCCTTCCAGCTCTATTCTTATATATCATCTCCCCCCCCCCCATCTATCTATCCTGCTTATAAATATTTCAGTAAAGAATAGTATTCTAGCTAAGTCTAAGAAGTCCATGGTGAGGTTTTTGCTTCTGGGGGAGAATAATGTTTAAACTTAATGCAGAAAATTCCTCCAAATACTGATTGCCTGGGAATAAAAGCTATATTAAGGCTGATAAGTCACTTGAGGTGCAGTCCTGACACAAACTGCAGCTGTTATTGGCCCCAGCTAAGAGAATATTTGCCTGGGGTTCACTGAATAAATACATAGATAGGGCTTAGTCCAAGGAGAGGGAAACAGTAGAATAATACTTAAGCCCAATTGTAATCAAATACCAAATTAATATTGGATACCATATGGGAATGATAGATAGATAGATAGATAGATAGATAGATAGATAGATAGATAGATAGATAGATAGATAGATAGACAGACAGACAGACAGACAGACAGACAGACAGACATGGGGTTGGGGAGAAAAAGAGAGAGAGAGAGAGGTCTTACGACCATATCAAAAAATAAAACAAAAATAAAATTCCAGGATAAATTCCAGGTGGCGCAGCAGTTAGAGTGCAGTACTGCAGGCCACTTTAGCTGACTGTGTTCAGCAGGTCAGCGGTTCAAATCTCACCTGCTCAAGGTTGACTCAGCCTTCCATCCTTTCAAGGTAGGTAAAATGAGGACCCAGATTGTTGGGGGCAATGTAAATATATATATATATATACATTGCTTACTGGTATACACCGCTTAGAGAGTGCTTGCACTTAAAGCGGTATATAAGTCTCATAAATAAATAAATAAATAAAATAGATAAAAGAAATTACAATAGTAAATAAATGCAAAGAATTAACATTCAGATCAATACAACCTCTTTACAGGAAGTAGAACACTCTGTCATTGAGATCCCAACGGTTTGTTCTTTCAAGTAGGGATGTTAAGTATTTCAGCTTAAGATGGGCATAGAGTTGACAGTCAAATAAAACATGACTATCTTTGATGGCTGGGGCAGCCCATATTACATATGGCAGGTGGCAGAAGCATGCACATTTGCCCATGGAATGCAACAACTCAAATTGAATATGAATCATAAATATCTGAGCAGCCACAGGATGGCTATAGTCAGCCTCTCCTGTACTTTGCTGCCCTCTTCTGTTCATCTGGAATTCTGCAGGCCATCTGGTTGTTGTTAATTACGAAATCGTGTCCAACCCATTGCGACCCCATGGACAATGTTCCTCCAGGTCTTCCTGTCCAGGCCATGTTATATAGGCCTATTTAAAAGCCCCATTATGTTCATGGGGAGATACACCTCATGAAGTCAACATGGATACTTTCATTCAGTTTGGACACATATGCTGAGCCGATATTAGGGAGTCAAGGTTAATTTTGGTTGGGAACATCAGGAAGGATCCTTCTGCTTGTAGTAAGAGGAAATAATAGGAATACTGAGCTGTGCTTACAATTCTGCAAGATGCTAGTGGGAATTTACTTTTTACGGGAGCTGATTACAGTTAATGGTATTGATGGTAGACCCTAATAATGGAATAAATTACAAAGCAGCAAACCACAAATCTTGAGAGACTTTACCCTGATTTCAGATCTTGGCTAAACATAGCCAAACATGGCTCTGCTAGACTTCAATCTTTATGGTGGTCAAGAGTGTAATTCCTCACACAGAGTTGTTGATTGCACTCTCTTGTGCAAAGATGGCAGGGATTTGTACATTTTACCAAAACTCTAGGTTTCTTATCTTCCCCTATCTCAGTGGTTCTCAACCTGTGGGTCAGGACCCCATTTGGGGTCAAATGACCATTTCACGGGGGTCGCCAAACCACGCTGTCCGCCATTTTTTTCCCTTTTCCCTAGCTGTCCTACTCCCTCTTATTGGTGGCCACACCCACTTGGGGGTCACCACAACATGGGGAACTGTATTATGGGGTCACGGCATTAGAAAGGTTGAGAACCACTGCCCTATCTCTTCTGCATTAACAGATGTTTTAATTCCGGGGTACTATTTGGGGCCTTGAACAGTTGTGATAAGTTTGCATAAGGTCATCTTTGTCTTGGGAAGTGCTGGGTCCCCTTCCATCAACCTCAGCTGTTGTAGTTTCTCCACATGTAAACCATAGGGTCCCTCCCCCCATTTTAAAATCTCTTCTCTCTGCAAATGGCCTCTGAATTGCATGTAATCTGGTCAAAGAATCCTGCCCCATTTAGTCATAGAGGGCCATGCCACAATTGCCTTAGTCACTAAAAATGGAGTTTGTTAGTATTATTAATCATTTTCATTTTCTAAAAATTCTCCAAGCACAAATAGTTCTTCCCTGAACAAGGATAAATGGTGAGAAGCTGTTAATTTGACAGGTTCTGACTTTGTTCTCTTCATATACTTGAAGAGGAGAGATATTTTTAACTACCAAAAAAAAAAACCAAAAAAAAAAAAACACAGGGCCTGTGACAACTTAATAATATCCTGAAATGAATCAGTCATTTTGAATTAATGCACTGAATTGCAATTATAAAACAAAAACAAAACAAAAAATGTCTTCCATAAACTTTGTGAAGTCACTGGTTCCTTGATCAGCATTAACAATGGTGCTTGATTCTGAGCTGTAAGTCAATAACATTCAAGTGTGTACTAATAATACTTCATATAAACCCAGAGATATAGATTGGACTCATATTATGCTCTTAATAAGGTCAGTTAAAGACCTTATTGTGGAAAAGCCATTCAGCTTAACTGGTGTTAATAGTTTAGCTGTTTGTGAGAATCCAGAAGGCTTGGTTAATGTTTGATTCAACAAGGTAATTCAATAGAGAGTATGTGATTTACATAAAGTTGGAAAGAGCTGTTGAGGACCTACAGTCTAACATATTACTTAATGCAGGAATCCTAGTTAAAGCATCCCAGAAAGATGGTTAGTGGCCACTGCTTGAACACATTCAAGGAAAGAAACCCACTAGTTCTCTAGGTCATTGGTTCCCAATGAAAATTTCCCAACACTCAACTGGATTCTGTCTTCCAGTACTGTAATAACATTATTCCATCTCTTCTTTTAATGAGAGCTATGGTGGCACAGTGGTTAGAATGCAGTATTGCAGGTTAACTCTGCCGATTGCCAGCAGTTCAATCCTGACTGGCTGAAGAGAGACTCAGCCTTCCATCTTTCTGAGGTCAGTAAAATAAGAACCCAGATTGATGGGGGCAAGAGGGTGACTCTGTAAACCACTTAGAGAGGGCTGTAAAGCACCGTGAAGTAGTATATAAGTCTAAGTGCTATTGCTATTGCTATTGCTAATGGAATAAGAGCTTTTTGAGTAAGAACAATTTCTCTCTTTGCAGATCTCCAAATATGATTGGGATCATGGTGAATTCAGCAGTTGTTGTCATTTTGGCTTTTTCTACCATATTCTGCAGAGACTCCCAATATCTATGTAACTCAGTAAAGTTGGAACCACCTTATCACTCAGATGGATAGCATGCGAATAAATAAATTGCAGTACTCAAGAATACCTGCCCAATACAATTACGCTGTCTATTATGGCACTTACTACTGGGCAGACAACAGCCTCAAATGCACACTAGTTACTGTGCCTCTTAAAGTCACGGGGTTGATTATTGCTTCCATCCCAAATACTGCCTCATTTATTTCCTTGTGCCCTAAAGATTGACCAATCTGGTTTGGAAACCTGACTTAACCCTTATTTCAAGACTCCCTATTATAGATCTTACATCCAGTAAGTAGCAGCTTCCTCACATCCTAATAATACCTGCTCAAATATCCCCCCACTCTCTCTGAAAGATCCCTGCTGACTTTTAGGATGAATAGAAAATATTTGTCATTAAATTGACCTTTTTTTTTCTCAAGCTACAACAGCTGTGTAGGTCGAGAGGTTTATGTTAACCACCTTAATGGTACTGAGTAGCCATGTTTCTGTATTTTATTAATTTATAAAACATTGAAAGTTGCTGGGCTTTTCAGCTGGAAAGCTTGCAGCCCAGGTTTGAGACCCAAATGCCATGCGATGGGGTGAGCGCCTGTTCTCATCCCAGCTCCGGCCATCCTAGTAATTCAAAAGCATGCAAATGCTAGTAGATAAATAGGTGTCACTTTGATGGGAAAGTAACAGCACTCTGTGATGTCATGCTGGCCACATGACTGTGCAAATGTCTTCGGAGAGCACTGATTCAGTGGTCTTGAAACAGAGGTGATCGGCAACAATTAGTGGAATAAAATCCTCAGGGACTTCTATAAAGCACTGAAATACCTTGTCCTTACAATACTTTTTAAATAAAGGGGAAAAAATAACAATAGACAGAGATGGTATTTTTGTGGATGAGATATAATAAAAGGAACTTAAATGCAGAAACGTAGAAGAAATAGTCTACAGGTGTCTGCCCAGGTGACACAGGATTTAACTTTCTGTAATGTGTGCACACCCTTGTGTGGGACATTAAATGAGAAACTGAACATTGCATCGGATGAGAAAGTAATCGGGCACATCACGGTTATGGTGGAGATTAGATTGTTACATTGCAAAAGACAATAATGTCACTTGGCTCTCCTTGTCATTTGTTACAGACCTCCCCAAGGAAACATGGCCTTCCTTCCCTATGGCTTCCTACATCTTGCAACACTGGAAGAAAGTCATGCCATCAAAGGTCTATAAAAACCTGACCTTCACGCTGATAGATTTGGAGCAATAAATGGCTTTCCGAGCAGCTGATGTATAAACATAAAGCAAAGTTATAAGGCCAAACCTCTTTAGTTTACAGCGTGCAATCAAAGAAGATTAAGGTTCAGAACAGGCTGGGGACTCGCCACTCTTCCAGAGTGAGGGTTCAAATTATGTTAGGAAATCTAAGGAGGAGGAGTGAGAGTCCTTGGAGCAGGCAGCTGTTAAAGACAGAAGTTGCAAAGGGAGAAGATGAATATGGCCCCCATATCATGAATGATGATGGCTACCACCAGGTTTTCATCTCATGCAGTAAAATATACAGTTATCAACTCCCCCCCCACAGGCCCTGATATAAGTTTTTTTTAGAAAAAAAGCATGCTAGATTTTCATCAGAACTCAGTCCAATGGCTGAAATTCTCACAATTGAAATTCTTCAATGAAGCAAGGACCCTTGGCTAGTTAAATATCAACTGGTACTTAAAGCCCCTAACGTGACAATCAGTAGTGGGATTCAAATATGTGAATAACTGGTTCTCTGTATGGATGCCACTTCTGGAAGTCCATTCTAGGCCTGGGTAACAAAAAAATAGCTACGGGTTCTGTGAACTGGCTAAATCCCACCACTGAATAGATAGAAAGATAGATAGATAGATAGATAGATAGATAGATAGATAGATAGATAGATAGATAGATAGATAGATAGATAGATAGATAGAAAGATGATAGATGATAGATGATAGATTATAGATACAGTGGTGGGATTCAAATATGTCAACAACCAGTTCTCTATGTGGATGCCACCTCCAGAAGTCCATTCTGGGCCTGGGCAACAAAAAATTAGCTACCGGTTCTGCTGAAGTGGTGCGAAATGGCTGAATCCCACCACTGGATAGATGGATAGCTAGATAGCTAGATAGCTAGATAGCTAGATAGCTAGATAGCTAGATAGCTAGATAGCTAGATAGCTAGATAGCTAGCTAGCTAGATAGATAGATAGATAGATAGATAGATAGATAGATAGATAGATAGATAGATAGATAGATAGATAGATAGATAGAGTGGTGGGATTCAAATATGTGAACAACTGGTTTTCTATGTGGATGCTGCTTCCAGAAGTCCATTCTGATCCTCAACAACAAAAAATTAGCTACCGGTTCTGGCGAAGTGGTGCAAACCGGCTGAATCTCACCACTGGTGACAATGCACATGACACTTATGCTAGCACAAATGGTACATTCAGATTTAGCTTCCTGCTTAACCTTGGGGATGTTATATCTCATATGTTTGCCTTGAAGAGACAATGAATGGTTCCTTATTTATACTCGAGAGTTCCTTGTAGCATCTAAATACAGCCAATGAATGAGGGTGAAGGTTCGTTCTCCAAGCTTGTGGGTTGGTTTCTGAATGTTTCGTTACCAGGCTAGCTAACCTCTTCAGCGGAGTTTAGGGGAATTCAGTGTCAGTGTTCTTCTATTTAGAGGGGATTCAGGTGTGGGTGTGTCCCACCTGAGGGTCGATGATGGGTCTTACGATGGGTCAGGTGTGAGTCATCAGTGAGAGGCTTGTGACAGGTCTTGTGATGAGGAGGTTACATGAGGTCAGGTTCCTTGGGAGGGGAACTGCTGGGGTGGGGGTGCTTGCGTGGGTTGGTTGAGGGTCCGTGCCATTTCTGGTTGGCTGTGTGGTTGATTTGGATTCTGAGGGGTTTGTAGGCTGGTTGTAGGTCAATGTGTCTGTTGATGGAATTGCTTGTGGAATGCCAGACTTTGATGAACTCATGAGCATGGCGAATGATAGCATGGCTGGTGATTTCTGTGTTGCTCCAGTCTAACTGTGCTGTTTGGTGTTGGTGTTGGTGCTGGTGCTGTTTGGTGTTGGTGTGTGTACAGATTAAGGATTTGGGATCGTAGCATTTGACTGCCAGCCAGTATTTGTTAATTGACGTGGTGTTTTCCCCACGTAGAATTGGCTGCAACAGTTACCTGGTAACGAAACATTCAGAAATCAACCCACAAGCTCGGAGAATGAACCTTCACCCTCATCCTACACCTGGGCTACAGATATTTACCACTATTGCAATGAATCACAATGATTTCTCCAAGGCATTTGAGGAGAGTTCCAGAATTCAGGAATTTATTTCATTTTAAGGTCTTTGAGATTTAAATGTGTACTTGGACAGATAATGTTTATTTCTCTCCTTTTGTTCCTTAAGATATCTTTCTCTTGTGTTTTTTCCAGATTGGACAAGGTCATTTTGGAAGGCTTTAGGAAGAAGTACATTAGACGTAAGTTTGGGGCATTTGACGTTATCCTTTTTATTCTTTTCAACCAAATGAACTATTGGAAATAAATTATAGAAAGGAGTTCATCTCTGAATGGGACCATATTTGGTGCTGTAGAAGAAATTGGCCAATGAACAATAGAACTAAAAATGAAGTGGATCCCCCCTTAAGGCATCCTTATGACAGAAAGGTTGGGCTGCAGTTCCAACAGCTACACCCTGTGTCCTTCTTCCTTCTTCCTGATCACACGACCAAAGCCAAACAGACCCAGAACCTCCCTCATCTATGCCATACACACATGTACATACATGTGAACACAGAGAAGTTCAGCCCCAGAGGAAGCAGAAACACAACCCTCCACATGTCCCATTTCGTCATCATACGTACCAATCTGTGATCACTGCAGGTAAAGGGTTGGAGAAGCCACCATCTTCAAGCTTTGCTATCTCATATCTCATCCCATCCTCCAGAGAAGGAGGATCTTTGTAGGACTCAGTGTTTGTTTGGAAAAAAAACAACAACTATACAGCATATTCTGAAATGCCCCAGAGAAAGCAATGTTTGAGTTACAAGAGAAAAAAAAAACATTCCTACTTAGCCCCAGATAACCCGTAGAGCAGACTTAGCTGCTTTTTATACCTTTAAATTTCCTCAGTGTTTTCTTGAGATACATTTCAGGAGAAAAAGGGAACGTTTGCGGCAACCTATCAAGGCCAGAATCCACATGCATCCTTTTTGTCTCTCCCCATGAAATGATGCAAGGTGAAGACGATACACGGATGCCGGGAGACAATTGTAAACATCTGCTTGATAGCCATAACATAAAACTAAAGGAACGATATGCCCACAATAGCATACAGTTAGAGAATCTTGTTCAGCAATGAGAAAACACTGCACATCAAGAATAACACATTTTAAATGGATATTTTAGCAGAGTTATCGTCCGTCTGGGGAAACGGTGAAGCTCGATTGAACAAAAGATAAAGTTAATACTACCTAATAAGAACAGACTATTATAGATCAGCGAAACTGCGCGCCAGAATTATATGACAAGGACCAAGCCCCATTATGCGGATTAACATTTTTTCTTTCCAGCATGAAGAAGAAGGGGGCAGCTGAGGAAACAGAGAGCTAGGCTGTGGCCTGCATTTAGTCAACCTGAAGTAATTATTAATTTATGGTTGCCTGTGATTTTAATGAAAATGAAAACTGAGAGGAAAAGAATTGAGAGAGATAATGTTCCGTGAAATTGAGTTCCATTTGTTTGGGGCCACCTTCTCTGTTCTCTTTTTTTCTTCATTCTTGTGTGTGTTTCTCTCTCTCCCTCTTTACATATATCCTGTATTGGTTTCACATTTTCTTTTTTATATTTTGAAGGGTACCTGGGCGTTGGAGGAAGGGATGAGGTGCTCAAAGACAAGGCAGCAAATGAATTAGGATAAAGGTTATCAATAAAACTAAGTTTCTGTACCATGGAGTTGAAATATCAGTAAGGACTGGGTCACAAATGAATGACTAGTTTCTTCTGTTGCAGCATATGTGTATCTATCCATCTATCCATTATCTATCTATCTATCTATCTATCTATCTATCTATCTATCTATCTATCTATCTATCCATCCATCCATCCATCCATCCATCCATCCATCCATCTATTTAGCTGGACCTGGGCAACAAAAAATTAGCTACCAAGTGGTGCAAACTGGCTGAATCCCATCACTGTAACTAATTATCTAGCTATCTATCATCTATCTATACCAAGTTTCTTAATGGCTAATTTCCTTATAAACAGGTTCTGAGCAGTCTACAGTTTAAAAGGTTGTGTTTGTGATGTATCACCATCAATATACTGTATATAATAATAGGTTCCATGCTTCTGTAATTCCTACTGGTTTACCTTTTTCTCATCTCACCAGTCTCCCCATCCCATTGATCTTAGTGGAGAAAGGTTTGCAAAATTTAGAGCTCTGCCTGAAATACTCTTATAACACATATCTATATAATTGAACAGGGCATGTTCTGACAAGGGGCACCATAGTTTCTCATGCCTTCTCTTTCATGTTTCCCACTCTACTAGGATCACCTAATTTCATCCTGCCATTTTCCTATGTTTCCAGAGGAATTCAAGTGAAATAATTATTTAATCTGGACCTTGGGTGGTTTGTAGAAGAGGATGTATCCATAACAGACCCAATCGATGAAATATGCTTCCCTGCTAAAAATCAGTTAACCGTGGCCTTGTCAATAAACTATGCTATTTTCTTATTAGTTTCTGACTTAATTAATGTCACTAAAGACCCCTATCATTCAACCTCTCGCACTGAGCTATGGATCTGTCTAGGTTTGGTGCCTTCTCTGATTGTTTGGAACATATAATAAAGGAGATGGAGGAGGAGGAGGAGGAGGAGGAGGAGGAGGAGGAGGGTAGATAATGCAATGTCTAATTTTTTAAATAATGATATAATTTTGCCTTATTTTGAGGGCCTGTTTGATCAGCTGATGGAAAAAATCATAAAAATGTTTGGGAATATAATCAGCAGCATCTAGAACAGTGGTTCTCAACCTGTGGGTTGGGACCCCATTTGGGGTTGAACGACCATTTCACGGGGGTCGCCAAACAACGCAGTCCGCCATTTTTTTCCCCTTTTCCTTAGCTGTGCTACTCCCTTTTATTCTATTGGCTTTTGAAAGCCAATAGAATAGACTCTCTTGAATAGAGTCTAATTCTATTGGCTTTCAAAAGCCAATAGGAATTGTCCAGGCTGTCTCTGCCCTGCTGAGGCCACCAAAAGTCCCATTCTGCAAATGGTGCTGCACCAGTTGAGTAGTCCTCGACTTACGACTGGTTGAGTAGTCCTCGACTTACAACCGGTTGGGGGGTCGCAGCATTAAAAAGGTTGAGAACCACTGATCTAGAAGATAGCTAACATCCTATTTCTTTCCATTTGTTTATTTCTAGCATTGTGTATGGTTCGCCATCTCTCCTATGCTCACATCTAATGCACTTTAATTCAGCAATTGGTTATGCAAGTTTGAGGAGATAATATCAATATCGTTTTACCAACTGCAAAAAATGGGGTTATTATGTATAGACTGGAGTCAGACATCTCTGTTTGGAAAAAAAAAAGTTTCTAACTTTTCAGAATCAAGTCAGTTCTGTCCAGCACCACATATCTGAACTCAGAAGACTTACTGTATATTTCTCACAACCATTGGCTTGAAGATGTAGCTCTGCATCTTATCTGCATATTCCTGATTGTATAGCTCTCCCGTTCTCTCTGTCTATCATGGACAATGAAAACGTCAGCCTTCAACATTATCCTCCATCATTCCTTGTTAGCTGCAATGTTTACTAAAAATAAAGGGTTGACCTATATTCCCTTCCATCTGCTGACAGAATTAAGTAAGAGATGAACCGTACAGAGTTCAAACCCCAGAGTTCTCCAACTTCCCAAAGATGCTTAAATACTGCAGATTTCAGTTTTGATGTAGCCATTCTAGGAATGAGACATCAAGTGCTCTTGACATTGTTTGTATTCTTATTGTTTCCACTTTCTGCTCACAGCTCACTCAAATGGCTTCCTTAACGGCTTTGGCTTTATTTAAATGTTCTGCAAATTATGTTCTATAATTACTTCGCATGTCCATATAGCTCTAATTTGTCGAGCTATTGTCGGTCCGTTCTTCGACCTCCTCCATTTCGCTAGCAGGAAGTATCAGGACCAGCTTTTTTCTTCTTCTTTTTTTCTTCTTAAACACCATCGGCTTCCATATGAAAGGAGACTTGGAAACATATAGCATTTTTATAACGACGGTTTAATTATGTACAAAATTAGCAAACCGACGATGTCAACAGACACATGTGAGAGATAGTGCTGTGCAAACAGTGAATGATAAAAAAAGAAGACGGAAGGATTTTTCTGAGTTTATATTGGGGGAGGAGGGGAAAACAGACACTCCGTATGGAAAACATGGAAGCAGAAGATTTGTTCTTGGATTGATGGTGATACAAACAAGATCTGAATATCTATAGCTCTTCCATTGTCAATAAAAGAATTTTTAAGGGTAAAGCAGCGAAGAAGGTAAAAGACAAACTCAAAAAGGGAGGAGATACAATTCCTTCTTATAGTTATGCAAATTAGAGAGCACATATGATTGGTGGGATCTTTAATGTTGTCTGAGCTAGGAGTACTCATCCTGATAATGTTATCCAGATGGGTAATGAAATGTCTTCAAGAAAACAACCAAGCTCAGAGACCCTACAGTTCAACCCTAAACTACACAAAATCTCTTCTATTGGAATATATGGCTTTAAATAGCAGCTATATGAATGTCCTGGTGATGTTGCTTAGTGGGATAATGAAATGTCTGCAGAAAAACAACCAAGCTCTGAGAGTATTAAGAACTTCACAGTTCAACAACCTTGAGCTACAAATATTCTCTTCTATTGGTACAAAACAGAATAACAGAGTTGGAAGGGATTTTGGAGGGCTTCTAGTCCAGCTCCCAGCTCAGGCATACATACAATTAGATATTTGACTGGAAGTGGGGCATCAGTCATTGATGAAGGATAGTTAAGTGAGTTTGGAGCTAATGTCAATGGTGGCTGAGAAAGAAGGAAGAGGCAATCTTTCATGAACACAGTTTATTTCTAGACAGTTGTTGTTATGGAGTTTATCTTAAAATTGTCCTTGGTTCCCAGAGATTCTATTCATGCCACCTTCTCCCACCCCCTTCTTGTCCTTCCATATGGTTTATGGCCGAATGTTTTAGCAAAGATAGTAACTTACTTGCCTAATCTGTTATTCCCCACCTCCTTGGAGTAAGCCTTTTTTGCTAGTTTTCCCATTGTGGATTAAATGTTTTTTGCAACTGTATTTCTGGTTGCCGTATTTGATATTTCCAAGCCTAATGTGGAATCTAAGTTGTGGTTTAGATGAACTGTAATTTTCTCAGATGTTCCCTGTACACTCAGTCTATATTCAGTAAACCAGGAAGAAAAAAACACGTTTTAGAGTCTGCATCAATAGAAATTATATCAGACACATAAAACTATTGATTATTGGCTCATCTTGTCTGATCATTAGAAAGTGAATATTGTACTTCAACCTGACCCTATGACAGTGATGTTGAACCTTTTAGAGATCGAGTTCACAAAACCCGGCCCCGCTGCCTGCCCGCATGCCACTGGCCCCACCCTCCCCACCCACAGGACCACTCACCACCTCCATGGCCCACCACAGATTGCCCAGGCAGTCCAGCAGTGCCATGGCAGCTACACCATCCACCCATGCCCCACAGTATCAGCTGCGCGCAACAGGGCATGAGGGCGGAGTCTTGTCCCCGCTGCCCGGCTACCATGTCCTTGGCTGCGCTGCTCCACCCGAGCTGCACTTGGGGGTGACTCCCCTCCAGGGGGGCTGCTGGTGAGGGGGCCATGGGGGAGGCGGGGTTGGGGTGACGGCATGCGTGCCCACAGAGAGAACTCTGAGTGCTGCCTCTGGCACCGTGCCATAGGTTCGCCACCACTGCCCTATGGCATGATTACTCAGATGTCCTTTCATTTTTGGAAACTGGATCCCAAACTTCCAATAGAGCTAATTGTGCTTTCAATTTCCCAATGACTATGGTGGTGGTGGTGCTAATTTGGTGCAATGAACAAAATTTGCCCCTGCACCCAGATTTCCAGATACGATTTCCTTACTGTATCTTTCAACCTCTGGAGATCATTCCTGCCATGCAGCATTTACTATATTTAATATGTAATCTTTTTTTTAAAGGAAACTACACCATTAAAAAAAAAGAAAGATAAATCAATAAATCAATAGTGCTCCATAATTCTGTAATGTAACCACTGGCTTTTAGACACACAATCAGCAGCATCTCCAGAATAAAAGCTCTTTGAGATTAGTCTGGGAAAATCATGGACTCTGTGGCTAAAAAGTACTCCAGGTGCTCAGACAAAGCAGAGTTGAGCGACTGTGCCACCTGAAGTCAAACACATGTTGCTGTCTGCTTGAGACACATTCTATTTGAACACAAGGATACAGCATCCTCCATTGTCTTTGAGGGTGACCTATTTATTTTGCCTCCTTCCAGACCTTCCACAGTCTTCAATAAAGTTGCAGATGGCCTGGGGGGGGCAGAGAAATGGGAGAATCTCCCATGCAGAATCTCCCATGTACATCTGCCTGAAGATTCATACCACCAGAAAGATGCACTAAAAGTCAAATAATTCATATTGGTCCGTCTTAATACAGCTAATCCTCAACTTACAATTATTTGTTTAGTGACCATTCAAAGTTACAATGCCACTTTTTAAAAAAAGTGATTGATGGTGGGTTTTTTTCACACAACCGTTAGAACAGGGGTAGACAACCTTGGCTCTTTTATGACTCGTGGATTTCAGTGATTGAGTTTGACACCCCTGTTCTATTCTATTCTATTCTATTCTATTCTGTTCTGTTCTGTTCTGTTCTGTTCTATCCTATTCTATTCCCATTCTCATTCCTATTCTATTCTATTCTATTCTATTCTATTCTATTCTATTCTATTCTATTCTATTCTATTCTATTCTATTCTATTCTATTCTATTCTATTCTATTCTATTCTATT